>NW_015169899.1:34062-67655 GCF_001447785.1 Gekko japonicus | reverse complement strand
AGATTAGAGCCAGAGGCTCTGAAATAACATCTGCAATTTCTTTTAGCACCCTGGGATGCAAGCCATCCGGCCCTGGAGATTTGAAAGTATTTAAGGCAGCTAGATGCTCTCTAACCATTTCCTTATTTACTCTGGACTGGCAGTTTCTCCTTCCTTCATATGCCCTGCATTCTTCAGTTTGCATACAGCTCGCCTTACGGTTAAAGACTGACACAAAGTGAGAGTTGAGTAATTCCACTTTGTCTTCATCCCTTGTTAAGGCTTGACCGTCTTCCCCTAGCAATGAGCTTACTCCATCCCTGTTCTTCTTTTTGCTCCAAACATAGGCATAGAAATTTTTCTTGTTGTTTTTAGCATCCCTCGCAAGCCTCTGCTCCATCTGTGCTTTAGCCTTTCTGACACCATCCCTACAGATTCGAGCCTGCTTCTTGTACTCACCCTCAGTAATCTGACCTTCCTTCCATTTCCTGTACATTTCCCTTTTTAGTCTCAGCTCTTCAGAGAGTCCCTTGTTCAGCCACCTCGGCTTCATTACCCGTCTCCCACCTTTCTTTCTTACTGAAACAGTTTGCGATTGTGCCTTAAGCACTTCATTTTTCAGCATCACCCATCCTGCCTGTGCAGATTTCCCCCTCAGCATTTCCAGCCATGGGATCCTACCTAATATTTTTCTGAATTTTTTAAAATCAGCTTTCCTGAAGTCCAGGATACGAGTCCTACTATGTCCTGGTTTCACATCCTTCTCTATGTCAAATTCCAAGCTGACATGGTCACTATTCCCCAAGGATCCCACAACATTCACTTCATCAACCAGTTCTTCCCTGTTAGTCAGGATTAAATCTAGGATAGGAGATCCTCTGGTTCCCACCTCCACAAGACTATTCAAGAATCTGCGGGATGCCCCATGTCTATCAGAGTTAGATTTCCAGCAAATATCTGGATAGTTGATATCTCCCATAACCACTACATCCTGTCTCTGTGAAAGTTTAGCAAGCTTTTGTACAAATGCATCACCCAAATATAGTTGGGTGCACCTTGTTCTCTATTCCAAGCAACTGTCAGTAGCCTCTTAACTCCTGAGTTAAGTTTTTTGGCCAATTGTTAAAACTTCAGACAAGGCCACATACAAGACAGTGTAGAGTTCAACAGTCTGTGTTGGATCCAAACCATGGGATTGTGTCCAGATGTACCCTTCTGATCATGGAAAAGCTTTTGATTCACAGAAGGCTTCTTCTGTGAGCAGAAGGGAACATTTAGATCAACCCTGTGGTCTGGCTCCAACTCAGTGACTACGAGCTATATTGTCAATACTATTCCACACATACTCCAGTTATATTCCCAATGCTATTCCACACAATTCGGTTTCCGGGCGGTCAGCCCGGCCGTGCAGCCCGGGAGCCGCCTTTGCCGCCCTGCAGGAGAGGGAGAGACGTGGACGCGGCAACTGCCGCATCCGGGGCTGAACGGAGGGCGGGGCCGGAGCAGCGAGGCCGGCCCCTGCTTCCCCCTTCAGTGCGCGCCTGAACGCTCGACCCACCCTCCCACCCTGTTAGCAGTATGGGCTTCGGCCGGTCGCTCTTTAAGGGGGCCGGGTAGGAATTTTTCGCCCCCTTTCCCAGATTGGCCAAGGGAGGGGGTGTTTTCGCCTACCTTATACTGCAACTGAGGATGGGGAAAAGATTGGCTGGGGTGTGGTTGAGTTTAAATAGGTCGGTCACTTTAGTTGGCAGGATGTTAGTTTATCAGATTGTGGCATGGTGACCACCGGCATATAACCCCAATTGGGGCATAGGGGTCTTGCCAGTACAGTCTTTGGGCCCTGTGGCCCGGGGCGGGGAAAGCCGACCGCCTAGATGATTGCCCGGGATTGCCATCCCTTTGAGCCTCGAGGCTCGGGGGTTCTGGCCATCATCCACTTGCCGTGCTGACTGGTTGTGAGCCATACCTTTGGCTACCAGCTGGGGCTGGGTGGATCGCCCTAGTGCAAATGGCTGGGGAGGGGTCGAGGACCCCTGGCCTGGTCATGCCACAATCTGTAGTGCCCTTGCTGTTCATTGTTGTTGTTATTATTGTTAGGAAGTTAATAAAGTGGCCCGTTCAGTACCCAAGAAACATGTCTGTCTTTCTTCCGGATTGGGGGGCAAACTCCAGTTTGTGTGTACAGATCCATTCCAAAAATATATTTTGGATTATGAGGAAAGTTACACAGGCTTTTTGGGAATAGACTGAATGTTGTTGTAGAAACTCAAATCCTTGCAATTATAATGACCTACTTTAACAAATGTATCTTTAAAACAGTGATTTATTAAATCCTGATAAGTGGCCAGCCTGCTAAATGATAGAATATTTCACATTGCTTCCCAGTGAACTCCTTTGCCCTTATTATTTAATAATTAATTCAGAGATGTGGAAACAATGGGAACAGATGTGCATTTTTCCCATAGTGCTTCAGAAAGTATGTCATAAAAGTACAACAGCACATACAAAAGGCCCTTAAGTAGATGCAATATGCAGTTTCTTATGTACAAACCAAGGAGTCCTGGGAATATCGCCAGACAGAACTGAATGAAAGAATTTCAGTCATAAAGATATTTGCCTTGAATTTTATTTCTTTTGTCTTCTCTTGTGGATACTCAATATGCGTACCCTAATGAGGTAACATCTCTGCATAACATAGGCAAGCATAATAAACCACTGTAATAGTGGCTTTGTCTGAATTTTAACAGAATAGTATTGTCTGATATGGTTCTTTCCCTGGAGATGTTGTTTCTGAAACAACCCCTAAGGGAATTTCCCCTTAATGTACTGATGCTAGGGTGACTCACCACCAGCCTTCTTGTTGTTTATGTGTGAGAGATCTCTCCCTATGCTCTTTAACAGCTCTTTCCAGCTCTGCATGTTGCCCAATTTTAGAAAAGTCAGTCTTTAAGGACAACCTCAGTATTAATATCCCTCCAACTCAAGTGCAAGGAATTAACAGAGGGGCCACCTCTATGCTGTCACAGTTCAGGTTGCACATTGTTAGTGTTACTTTTATTTTATGAAAAGTGCTGGTCTTGATTATGCATGGAGAGCTGTTTTTCCAGCTTACTCCACAATTCTGTCTTCAACAAAATGCTTCTGAGAAGCTCCCAAGAAGTCCATAATGGTAGTAACCTGGTTGGTTATCCCAAAATATGTTACCCAGAAGAACTCAAAGCCTCTGCATAAGCACAATAGCTACTGGAAGACCTGCATTTCATTTGTCTAATATGTACTTTTCTCTTTGAGGCATTCATTTATTTTGGTATTTGGACATGAGACTTCTTGCACACTTGCTTCTTGATCTGTGCCTCTGTCAACAACAAAA
The DNA here is from genome assembly GCF_001447785.1 of Gekko japonicus. Taxonomy (NCBI): domain Eukaryota; kingdom Metazoa; phylum Chordata; class Lepidosauria; order Squamata; family Gekkonidae; genus Gekko; species Gekko japonicus. Next base: position 64,306 of record NW_015169899.1, on the reverse strand, counting down.
TAAAGTCCTTATAAGACTTATGTACAGTCCCTCTTAATTTGTCGCCATATATAGGACATTCCACACAGAGAAAGGATGGGTGAAAGAACACAACATTTACTGCTGCTTTAAACAGGAATAATGAATGTGTATATATGAGCATGCAATATTTTCAGAATTAAAGTAGCATTTCAGGGTTTTTTGGCTATATTAAAATTGGGTTAGAGTAGAATGCAATACAGAGAACATTTCTCAAACAAGAAAAGCAAAGACTAAAAAATCTGCTCATTCTTACTTGATACCCATTTTCTCTTTACCATGAAACGTACACAACCAGTACTGCTTAAGACATGACTATACTCTCTTCCTAGATTTTTCTTTAAACTAGAAGGGCATGCATTGGATATTTTTAGGACGATAACAAATGCTTATGGAAAACACTTGTTTTCCATAAACTTGAATGTGATTATGTTGAATTGGCTTCATGGCAGTTTTCCTTACTGACAGTGAAAGAATTTGATGTTTAAATTTTATTTCCAACTTTTAGCTGAATTAACTTCTTTAACTCCTGAAGAAATATACACGTTAATCCTCTTAAAGGGCAAAAAGTTCACAATTTTTTTGCACAGAGATTATGCATAAGAAAATAAGAAGACCAAATGTCATGAATAATTGTCCTAGGAAAGTTAACACATTGATATGGAAATTAAGCCTTGTCTTTTCAAATAATATCATAGTGTAGGATTAATTCATCCAGACCATCAGTATGATTCACTAATCCAGCCTTTGTGTCTGCACTAGAAGGTTTGTTTTTTATTTAAATATTTATAATGTAATCTCTCTTTATAGTCAGTAATGTGGATTGTTCTCATAATACTATAATAGGGGCATTTTTGCGACCAGAACAAATAGCTAATCTCCATTACAAATAAGTACATACAGGCCTGCGGAAAAACCGATTTCCATTAATTCTCTGTTTATCTAATTTAGGGCACATCATCACTTGTTTCTTGTTGAGAGGCAGTGTACCTCTGACTGCCAGCAGTGGGGGCAAGCAACAGGTGAGAATTATTGCTTTGATTCCCTGTTTGTGAACTCCCTGGGGAAACCTGGCTGGTCAACATTGGGAACAGGGTACTTGATCAAATGGACCATGAGCCCCATCCAGCAGGACTTTTCTTACCACCTTGCATACTTGGATCAGCAGAGTACAAATGTCAGTGCAGGAAATATCCTTGGATAAGCAGGTATCTTTTCCCTAGAATAAATTTTAAGTAGAAGAGAGAACACTTCTCTTGATATTCCTAAGATTGACCATCTCAATTGTGTGTATGTGTTTGTGTCTGGGACAACTAGCACAGATTGAAGTGGCCTGCCTACATGTACTACAGAGTTAGAAGCACTGAGACATTATACCTGTCCCTCAACTAAGAGCCCTGTGGATATCTGCAATTTTCTAAAAAGAATGAGTTGACTTCATTCTGGGTTTATATAGACTTAACTGTGGATGTTAATAGCAACTTTGAGAGACACATTCTGTTCTTGTCATCTCGATGCTATAGGTTGTATCCAGTCTACATTTTCTGCTAACAGTAGTGGAGGACCCCTGTCAGGTGTTCCTTTATGCTGCAGACCTCTGACTTGCCCTCATGCCATTTGTGAGAGCCCTCTGTTCCCCAGGAACCAGCTTTGCAGGGAGATCCATGAGCTACTGTGGGAAGGGACAGGGCAGAAAAGTTCTGGTCCTTGGCCCAAAGTGCCTTCTGTTAGCAGAAAAATTAGTTTGGATCCAACCCTATATGAGGAACATAGGGAGTAGGTGGTTCATGACAGAATTACAAGATGTTATGGTGCTCCTAAGAATGCTGTGTGCATTCTTCCTGCAGGGCTAGTTGTAGAGACCTAGGCAGGATCTCTCCTTCCTCCAAAGAGTATGCTGATCACTCAGATCTGTAGGTCTTTTTAATCCAGTCTTTCTCAACAAGTGCTCCATTTGGAGCACCAAATGAAGTATCATATAATGTTCTGAGTTAAACTTGGTTAACATTGCAAGTAGTTATGGTCTCTGAAGCCCTATTTAACAGGGATACACATTTGGATAATAACTAATTGGAATCCAAACCAATGTTGCTCTGTTCACTGATTTGGCTATTATAATTAATATGAATAAAATTAATGACAGCTAGTAATATTTTATAATATTTAGATTTGGACATTACTATGGCACTTGGTTGTCTGGCTTCAAGTATAAGGAGGATGGAGCATGAGAAAAGAGTGAAATTATGAAACCAAGAGGGATGTTTATTAATCTTCAGAGTTATGCCCTGCTCTTACTACATGATTCCACTGATTTTTTTTTAACCATAAATTTTATTGAGAGTTTTATACATACAGAAAAATAAATCCAACAGGGAAGTCCAAGAAAAAACAAACAAAAACAAAACAAAACAAGGGTATTGCGAGAAAACTACACTTCTCAAACCGTACAAGACACCAATTTTTAGTTATATAACAACAATTTGTATTTAGCATTACTGACATTTTCCCAGTCAAATTTGTCTATATTAATCTTGTCCAACAAGGGATACCAAGCATGAAGTGGGCTCATCAGTTCACATTCTGTTTGGATTTCTGAATGGAACGTATTAAAATTCTCCAACAGGAATAAGTCCCACACCTTATGAAGCCAGTGCTGAATACTTGGAGGACTCGGGTCTTTCCAGTGCTTGGCGATCACTATCTTTGCCGCCGTGAGTAGAGTACCCACCAATTTTCTACTAGCAAATGAGAACCCATCTGCAGGCCATAAATTCAATAAAATTAAGGCCGGATCCCAAGGAACCTCATAACCAGTTAAATCTTTAACCTTTCTAATGACAAGTACCCAAAATTTCTCAATACTTTTACACTTCCACCAGCAGTGATAGTAGGATACACATTTGGATAATAACTAATTGGAATCCAAACCAATGTTGCTCTGTTCACTGATTTGGCTATTATAATTAATATGAATAAAATTAATGACAGCTAGTAATATTTTATAATATTTAGATTTGGACATTACTATGGCACTTGGTTGTCTGGCTTCAAGTATAAGGAGGATGGAGCATGAGAAAAGAGTGAAATTATGAAACCAAGAGGGATGTTTATTAATCTTCAGAATTATGCCCTGCTCTTACTACATGATTCCACTGATAAGGGACTATCTTTCCAAAGTATTATTTATTCAGGCTACTGCTGGTTCACTGGCTTGGAGTGCTTTGATTTGATTCTATATAAGCATTGCTTCTTCTTTGAGCATATAACCCAGATGCTGGAACCAAGGGCAAGTGCAAGACCCTGAGTCTCCTTTTTTGTTGTTGTTAAACTCTCTTAAAGGACATGATTTATTATTAGGTTGGCACGTGTTTATATGGTATGGAAAAGCTGATACTCATAAATATTTTAAAAAACATTGCATTAGAAGATCTTTATTTAAGGTATGGGAAGAACTGAAAAGACTTTTTTACACTAAGATTCCAAAATGGGTCTCACCTCTAGAAGAGTTTACCAACCCAAACCTGTTTCAAAGAAATACATTGTTAAGATATGAATATTTACTGGACAACAATAATGAACTTAAACCAACAGAAAGTATTAAAAAACAAGAATCCGACTTGCGCTGGTGGGAAGGAGTACAAATAGAATCAAGATATACTAAGGACAAATCATTAGGCTTCTATGCAAAAATAACAGAAATGGATAACATTGAAAACTTGAACTTGAAAAGAAGTCCTTCGGGAATCAACCACCTGTAGCTAATTTGATGGTTTTTCAAGAATAGGGTCAGTCCTTTATATGCCTTCCGCTTCATCCGGATTTCAAATGGAATATCTTTCAAAATTCTAACTGTCTGTTCTCCGATCTTCAAAGGCGTTGCTGAAGATGCTCTCAGGATTTGATCTCTAATCCTCTGTTTGGTAAACTTGACCACCACTTCTGCCGGTAGGTTATTCATCTTTGTAAACTTGGAGTAGGCTCTGTAAACCAGATCCATCTCCTCGCTTAATTTGTCCGCTTCCACACCGGTCAGTGGCGCCAAAGCCTCCGCTAAGATACTCCTGAGGTCTTCTTTTTCAATTTCTTTTATTCCTTGGAATCGGAGAGTCAAGTTTGATTTTTCCATTTGAAGCATCAATAACTTTTTATCTTGGCTTTCCTGATGCTTTTCCATTTTTTTGACCTTCTTCTTGACTTTTTGGGTATCTTCCGTCGAGACCAGACACTTTTGTGCAATTTCCTCAATCTTCTTAGCTGTATCATTCAACTGCTTCTGCTGGTTGCTGAGCACACTTTCCATGCTAGACAACGTTTGGTTTATTTTTTGCATTTGCTCCAGCAGAGGGCGCAGTATCTCGCTGTCTTGTTGATTGACAGCTGGCTCAGTGAGGCGGGGACTAGAACCGGAAGTTCCTCCCAGCTTCTTCGGCAGCTTCTCCTGAAACTTTTTCTGCCCCGACATCTTGTTTTATTGTTTACTTTTAAAAAGTTCATGCCGCACAGCTTAAGGATGATTTTTTCTGCCTCTCTTTAAACAATTCGCCACAAGGTAACACCACTCTTCCAATTTTTAACTCCCCCCTTTTTCTCGCTGTTAATACAGTCTCTATTCATGGGGGGGTTTCTCCCCCTCCTCCTTCCCGCTTTTCCGATAGGGGGGAATGCGCTTATCTCTTTTCCTCCGTTTCAATCGTCAACTCACGTTTTCTGCCGATTGCTTTCACTTTTATTCGCTCTTTCGCTTCACCACTTTGTGACGTCCGGCGGCGTTGCTAGTCCCCGTATGGGGGCACAGCAGCGGCAGGGCCATTGGAGCATGGGGTGAGCCTCAATTTCCGACCTTCAGGCCAGGAAAGAGGCACATCCCTTGAGCGCCCCAAGTCGGAACCCCTTCCTGGGGCTCATCAGGGTCTTCACTTACACGGATCCTCTCCCTTCACCGTGCATGGGCGAGTCGCCTTTGGGAGCCTCCCGAAGTTGTGACCGCCATTCACAATGGCCAGACCGGAAGCCACCCTGAGTCTCCTTTTTAAAAGCCCTCCCCACACCTTGCTTAAATCAAAACAATCAATTTTATTTTAACTAGAATTGCCAAGCTCCAGGTGGTGGCTGGAGATCTCCTGCTATTACATCTGATCTCCAGGCAACAGAGATCACCTGGAGAAAATGGCTGCTTTGGAAGTTGAACTCTATGGCATTATAACCCTCCCTTTCCCAGAACCCACCCTCTTCAGGCTCCACCCCCCAGATCTCCAGATGTTGCCCACCCCAGTGCTGGCAACCCTAATTGTAACAGAAGAAAGTACAATTTGCACCACTGGATATGGTACTCCCTCCCGCTCCCCAAATGCCTCTCCCCTTTTAAACCAAATGTCCAGAGTCGGGAGATGAGGGATGGCCTATCAAGTGAATGAATGAACCTTACACATGGTTCATGAAGAGTGCAGCTCTCAACTGATGTCCTGGATTTTGATAGTAGTGTCCTCTGGCAAACGTTGGTTTGGTAGTTCCCATGGTCCTGCAACCAATATCCTGGAAGTGCTGTTTTCTTGCAGAATCTGGAATAGCTGGGGGTGACTGTCACAATTCCTAGGAACCAAATCACCAATCTGAAGCAAAGTTCTGAGGGTCAGCGTCCTCCCTAGGAAGTGCTTTCAAACAACAGAGGCTAGGAGGCCCCAATTTTCTCCCCTCTTCCTTTTTAAAAAACATCCAGACTTATAAAATTGGGTTGCCCTCATCAAGATATATAGTTCATAATTTTATCCTAATCTGGATTGTCAAAACAGAATAAAAGAATCTGGTTGGATTGAAATTTGGAAATATTTAATATAAGATTTAATTCCTTCAAAGCCATAAATAGATGGTACCTTCCTCCTACAAGAATCCACCGCATGAATTCTAAAATGAGCCCAAAATGTTGGAAAAACTGCGGCCAAATTGGAGATTACATACATTGCTGGTGGCACTGTCCACTCATTAAAAAAAAAATGGCTCCTGATTTTGAAACAAACATTTATAATTACGGGAATAAATTTACCTGAATTACCGGAAATAGCCCTTCTCTCCCACTGGTCAAAATACAAATAAGGAAAAATTAATCTCATACCTTCTTGTGATTGCAAGAATTTTAATTGCAAAAAAATGGAGAAAACAATCAGGCCTGATTTTACAAATGTGGTAAAATAAACTATGGGAATACTTTTTGTTAAGCAAAATAATGAACCATTCAACTGAAGCTAATTTGCTTAACTATCAAAAGACATTTCAAGATCTTTGGTTTCCTGTGGTAAATTACCTGGCAGATAAAGGAATAATCCCTAATAATTTGCATTATCTAGACTGGTTATTTTTGAATTGTTATAATGTTAATGCTTAAAAGTTCAACCTGTTGAATTGCATGATAGTATGTGAGAAGAAGTACTGTATTTATATACGGATAAATTGAAATTTTTATTCTTTGTTTTGTATTTTGCATTTTATTTAAAAAAAACATTATCCTGTAGTGATGAAAGGGTTGAACAGCAGATTGAATGGTTTGGATGTGGGAGACCCAGGCTTAGCTTACTGTCTGTCCTGGATAGGCTTGCCAACCTCCAGGAACAGCCTGGAGACCTTGGAATTACTATTGATCTCTGGACTACAGAGATTGGTTCCCTTAGAGAGAACTGCTGCCATGGAGGATAGACTCAGTAGCATCGTACCCCACTGACATTCCTAAACCCTGCCTCCCTCCTCTGCCTCCATCCCCAGATCTCCCAGAATTTCCCAAGCTGGGCTTGGGAACCCTGGCCATACAAGGAAGCTTTAAACATGTCACAGTCACTGAAGCCTTATCTGCATTAATGTTAGCATCGCAAAGACAAAAGATAAATATTACACATTGCTTCATATACCAAGAAATTCTAGAGAAAAGGTTATACTGCTAAAACATTTCAGTTGTTATTCATGTAAGGTCTGTATTTAAACCTTATTAGATTCAGTGAAGCAGTCTACAGTTTTCTTGAAAATCCCAATAGTACACACAGCTGGTTGGAAGTTCATTAGGAAAATTAACAAAAGCAGACAGGCAATTACCAAAAGCCCTAGCAGATATTTTTGGGTGAAGTAACTGCCCTCCATCTCCTACTTACTGCACGAGCAACTGCAAATTTGTAGGAGAAAGCAATCACTCCCACACTTCAATTATACGGAATAAGGTCACTAGAGGGATTTCTGCAGCAAGCTCTCTCCAGTAAGTCTAATCAAAGCATAGAGCAGTGAGCCAAAGCAGAACAGACACAGTCTCTTAAGCAAAATGATGATTATTTTAAGCTTCTTGAAAGTGAACCAAGAGGGAAAATAGTAACAATTAACTTACCAGAATTCTTTGTTTATATTTTCTATTTTAATTTTAAACCTAATTTCCCCACATGGTGACAATCATATGTAATATCATTTCTGAACCCACAGTCTATCTTTCTTTTCTCCTTTTGCCTCTATAAACTGTCTCCTGTTTCCCAAATTTCCAGTGTCACAGCTGTCTACTTAAATCTGTTCCCCCCTATATCTTTACCTGTATCTCCTATTTTCATCTTCTTGACTTCACTTTTTTCTTTAAGATTTCCTCATAGTAAAAACTCTAACTACACTCCGCTCCAATTTCTCCCCAAATTCCTGCTTGTCAGTTGTTCTTTTTTGCATTTTTAATTTAACTTTTTAATCACCATGATTGTGTGAAGAAAATCTATAATAACGGTCAAGTGATCTTGTTAGTGGTTGCTGGTGAAGTTGATTTGCTAATGGGAACAGCAAGCTGCTGCTATGGGCCCACCAAAGGGGGGGGGGAGATTGATGGAGAAGTTGTGGTGGAGACAAGCATACAGTTGTTGACTGGCTAGTGTTGTAGTAGTCTCACCAGGAAAAAAGCCTGCCTAAGGGAGGACAGATCATCAGATTTATCAAGAATATTCCACTACAAAGAATACAGCCTGCTTAGCACTCAAGCCTAAGAAACAACTAAAACCTACATTAGCATTTTCCACTAAGATGTTCCTAGTCCAGAATAATTGAAATTGAATTATAGAATGATGTCACAAATCCCAGTATAGTGAAATAACTAATTATGTTTTTGACACATATTGGCTGTGGTCACACACACTAAATAATCCACTTTCAGTGTACTTTCCAATTGAATGTTGCCAGTTCACACAGTAAAATCCAGTTTGAAAGTACACTGAAAGTGGATTATTTAGTGTGTGTGATCACAGCCCCAGTCTCTTCTCAGAGACCTCACTTTCATCAGGAGTCGGGGGGGTGTAGGAAACGCTATAGTAAAACCATAGAGTTTCTGGTGATTCCTAGAGAGGTGTGATTTCACTTCCAGGTTTTCCCAGAAGTGACATTATACCTTACCTATGAGGAATGGCTGAAGAGTCTGGAACTTTCCAGTTTAGAAAAGAGACAAGTAAGGGGGGCATGATAGAAGTTTATAAAATTATGCATGGGGTAGAGTTGAGAAAGAGAAATTTTTCTCCCTCTCCAAAAATACTAAAACTCGAGGGCATCCAATGAAACTGGTGGGCAGTAGGTTCAGGATGGACAAAAATAAATATTACTTTACACAGAGAGTGATTATGGTGTGGAATTCATTGCCAGAGGATGTAGAGCTGGCCACAGCAATAAACAGCTTTAAAGGGGGATTAGATAGATTCATGGAGGATAAGTCTATCAAAGGCTGAGGGGAACCTCCACATTCGGAGACACTAATCCTCTGAATCCCAGAGCCAGGAGGCAACATCAGGGGAAGGCCTTGGCCTGTATATCCTGTTGTTGGTTGTTCAGAGGAACTGGTTGGCCACTGTGTGAGACAAGATGCTGGACTGGATGGACTATTGGTCTGATCCATCAGGGCTCTTCTTATGTTCTTAAATATTTCTTCTAGGCCTGAATACACATCAAAGAAGTTCATCTTCCAGAAACAATTGTGCCTGTGGTGCCAAAGCTAATTCTTTCCTTGGGCATTTTAACCCATATATGGAAATACAAGCATAAGTTTTCTAAAAGTGCAGAAGAGCTGGAACTGTGGAGCTGGATTCTGACCTCACTTTAGAAGTGTGTAAATTCTGACTAACTCCACTACTTTCAACAAGATATCATTCTGTTTATTTTCTAAGATAAATGTTCCAATGGCAACAGTAAAAAATTAATTATATGAACCTGTTGTGGTTCAGAAGATAGTAATTAAAAGGGTAAATCTTTCTCCTTTTGTAAATATAAGCGGAAATGTATCACTGTTAACCGTGTCTGTCAATTAGACCTAAAAGTAGGTGTCCACTATTCATTATGTAATGAATGCTGTGGAATGGGGATGCCAGGTGGGATTTTTTTCAGGGAATTACGTGGCATGAATAGGATCCTCTTCCTGCTACCTCTGGAACTGTACCCAGCCAAGAAGATGAAATTTGTAATCTCATTCCATGCTAGATGAGTGTAAAAAAAAGAGCTTAGCATTCCAATAAACTAGTCCAGGGCTCCGATCACACCACCGAGGAAATGCGGGCGGGAGGCTGTTTGCCCCGGGGTGAACTGATGTGCGTTTTTGCGATCAGACTTCCGCTTGCCCCACAGTTCCGGATACTACTAACCTTTCCCCGGTGGCTTTTTGCAACACTCCTGCGGCGCAACAAGATGCCCCGCCAATGACTCCGGGACGCTGGACAGATGTGTCTATCTGATCACGTCCCTTTAATCCGCGGGGGAATCGTATGTCTGCTGCAGCTTCAGGTATGTATGATCGCAGCCCAGTATAAGAAACCAGAATGTCATGTTATATGTTATAGATTATTTCAGTTATCATGACTGGGCACAAGCAGAGGGGAAATGATTTACTCAGTTGAGATCTGTTTGGAATGATGTGATAGCCCTACATGCACTAGAGAGAGGAAGGGAATGCCTTGCCCTGCTCTCTGTTTAATGCAGTTGGGCTGAGATCAGAGTTCAGTGGCAGAGCATTTGCTTTGCGCTCAGGTCCCAAGTTCAATCCTCAGCATTTCCCATTTAGAAGATTAGATTGTAGGTGATGTGAAAGGCCTGAGCACCTGCAGAGCTGCTGCCAGTCTGAGGAGAAGGTAGTAGTTTATTTACTTTCTTGCTGTATTTATAGAAGAGCTAGATTCGAGTCCAATAGCACCATAGAGGCCAACAAGGTACAAGATCTGACCAAGGGAGTTTATACCCCCCAAAATCTCTAAAGTGCTATTGGACTTTTCAGGGAATGTTCTGCTACAGGCCAACATGTTTATCCTCTGAAACCATATTTATAATCCACCTTTCTTGCTGTTACTCAAGGCAGATTACAAAACTTTAAAACAATGTAATAAGAACAGTACAAGACACACAATGAAATAAAACTCTATTACAAAATTAGAAAGCAATGAAATAAAACAGTATAATACATGGAATATCACAAGCCATACAAAAACTGGCACAAGTATTAGGAAGCAATGCAGTAAGAACAGGATAATGCATACAATAACCAGTGCCATAAACTAGCCCATTCCCCTTTATAAAAATGTCCTCCTAAACAATTCCATTTTACACATTCTGTGACTTTTACCATAGATATCTGGAGAAACCTTTGAGTGTTGTGTGATGTGGTGATGCTCAGGTTCCTATCCAGAAATAAAGTCCCATATGCCATTTTGCCTGGCTCCTCCTCTAAATGCTCCCAGCACTGTTGGAGTTGGGCTGGCAGGCTGCTGTGAAGTTTCTTCAAGACAAATACCCAAGATAAAACATTACCTTGAAAGCATTCTGTCATAAAGAAATATAACAGCTTACAACAGCATGTATAAGTGCTTTAAACATAGCCACCATTGTAAATATATTACCTTTAGCACCCTTCAGCAAGGGTGCTTGGTACAAGAGACAAATTCTAACAGATGGTAACAGATGAGCCCGCTTGCGGGGTATAAATTTAATAAATAAATAAATAAATAAATCCAGCAAAAACAAAGAAAAAGAAGTCCAAAGGATGTACCTGAAGACACAAAGGACCTCTTTTTCCATTTCCTGCCCTGCAGTGACTCTTCCAACTTCTGCTAAGTGCTTGATTATTTTTCTTTGGCTAAATCCTGCAAAAAACAAAACCAAAAAACCCCCAAGCCCTTAGTACTACTCTCAGGTCTAGCAGCAGACTTTTCCCCTCTTGCTGTTGTCCAGGTTGACTGAAGGGATGTAGAGTTATGCAACCCTTTAAAAAACATCTTAACTACAAGTCAAAGAGCTGGTAGGCACCTACACAATACAACCAACAACTAGAAGCCCCATCTGATACTCTAATAGCAAAGTTGGCCAAACTTTGGATACTTAAATCTGGTGAGTGGACCTGTAAACAAGCAAGACATATCTTTCTAGAAAACTGAAAAAGGCCCCAGGCTTGCAGAAAAATGTGAGATCTAAAAACAAACAAACAAACAAACAAACATATATATTTTTAAAAAGTCATAAATGATAACAGGGGACCCTGTGGCTTCAACAAACAGATTCCCTCAGTGGCTGTTGCTAGGCAGCCACAGTATTCCAGGCTGGGTTTATGTGAAGAAAAAGGCAGGGGGATGGAGAAGGGTCTTTGACAGAGGACTCATCAGGGCCAGGACTGGCTAGAGTTGTCAACTCCAAGCTGGGTAATTCCTGGAGATTTTGTGGTGGAGGTTGAGGAGGGCAGTGCTTGGGGATGGGAGAGGCATCAGCTGGATATTATGCCAGAGTCCTCCCTCCAAAGTAGTTTTTCTCCAGAAGGACAGATCTCTGTGTCTAAAGATCAGATGTAATTTTGGGAGATATCCAGGTCCCACCTGGAGGTTGGAAACAACCTCTAGGTCTGGAAGCAACCTCTGGTGACTTGATACAACTGATTTGAATGACTCAACTAGACCTGGCTGGCTGCTACTGTTCAACAGCAGCCACACTATGAAAACCTGTGTGTGTAATAGTTAGAACTTCAGAGTAGGGTCTGAGAGACCCATGTTCAAATTTCTATATTGCTGAGAAGCTGACTGGGTGATTTTGGGCCAGTCACATACTTTATGCTCTTCAAAAACCGCCATAAACTGCATCAAAATTGGTGGAAGTTTGTGGCGGCTCTTTGGTTCACAAATATCACTTTGTGAACCACGAGCCTGACAAAATTCATGACAATCTTTAGTTCATCAACTGGTTCATGCCATGCGAAATGGTTTCCTTTTTTCGAATTGATCACTGAGAAAGACATTCAACCACATAAACAGATTTACTTTAAATTACTCTACACTTAAACAACACGTTCCTCAATTACCTTACTCTTACAATACGCTGGTTGTGTAACACTAGGCTAAATTTCACACCACACAGGGTCAACCTAGGACAACTTTGAGTTAGCAATATTTCGACAGTTTGTTTGTGCACAAAAAAGTTAATGTTTTATGTTTTCCAAAGAAGTTGTATTTCTATCACCAACCCTTGCTGTTTTAGTAATAATCTTTTCTGATGTTTGAAATATTGAAAACTGTTGTTCTATGAAGTTTAATGGATTTTAATGAATAATGAAAAATTAAAAAGTTAATGATTTAAAAAAACCTGGTTCATGCCCATTACTGCTTTCAGCCAAACCTACATCACAGGGTTGTTTTGTGGATAAAAAGGAGACAAGATTAATGTAAGCCACTTTGGCCCCCACTGTGGAGAAAGGTGGGGTATAAATGAAATAAATAAATAATAAACATAGTTGAAGATGTGAGGCAGATAAAATGTAAATTGGTGAATGGCTGAGAAGGAGAAAATGAAGCAGGGAAAGGGGATACGGGGTTGTCCATGGGAAGAAAATAGAAAATAGTGTGGGGAGAGTGAGGTGCTGTACTGCCTTACAGGCTCCAAGTATCAGGTGCCAGAAGTCAAGCAAAGCAGAGTCGTTCTGTCCAACGTTAAGTGTCCAGAAGTCAGGCAAGGCAGAGTCGGTAGCTTAGTGTCGATTGTATGCATTGCGTCCACACCTAACAGTCTCTCTTGGCCCCATGCCTAAGGGTCATGTTTGCTGCAACCAGTTGTTCAGTATCAATCCTGCAACTACTCTTCTTTGTTATCAGCAAGCAGACGGCATCGGGCCAGGAGGTGTGCACTTTGACATCTTGTCTGTAGCTCTGTTCTCAGCATCTGTCTGTGGTGCTCAAAGGGTGTAGGCAATACTTGTTGGCTGGAAATGGCCAACTGAGGTTCATCTGCTGAATCTGGGCTGGAGGGTGTTGGTGGCTGTGCATCAACTGTTGCAACTCATTTTCCTGCTGGTCAGCTTTTGTTGACTCAAGGTTGGCTCCTCTTCTCCTGAGAAATCCTCTTCTCTTAAGGAGTCCTTGCTATTGCTGAGCACTGGCTGACTCATGACAGGTGTCACCCCACAAGTCCTTAAGGGTTTCGACCATACAAGTGGGCCTGGCCTAGCTGGTCCACAGTTTTCCTAGGTAGAGGCTGCTGAGGGTGGAAATCTCACCCTTCGCAGGGCCTGTAAGATGGCTCTTCCACTAGGCTTTTAGTTGAGGTGGCAGGCACCCTCCCTCTATCTATCAGGCCTCCCCTTCAGTGGATCAGATCTGTGTAACATTTGGAACCCCAGTTTGTGATAGATCTCATCTGTTGAGGCTTTGGTTAGATATAAAGGAATTATTATTGTATTTTATTTGATGTATTTTAACTGTTTCTAATGGTTTGTATATTATATCTGATGAAACCTGTCCTGAGCCCACTATGTGGGGAGGGCAGGATACAAATCTAATAAAATAAATAAAAATAAGAAAAATAAGAAAGAGGAAATTGTGGGGGAATGGGAAATGAGATGCCTGCTGCAACTCCTTGCGGATTCCCACTTGTTCTTTTATACTGATATCAGCTCCTTGGCAATCATCCTTAACAGTCTGACCTCTCTTCCAGGAATCTGAACCAATCCTTATGATTTAGGTCCAATGCAACTCCAAGTTATTGTCAACCAATCAGAATCAATGGAATTCCACTAGATGGGAGGGGGTGAGGCAGCCTCAGCTTAAGAAGAGGGAATAAACCTTTTTTAAACTTTTGAATAGGGTTTTTGTGGCTCTAGAAAGGAGCATCCGCTTAGCCAGGCTCTTATTTGGCTTTTAGTCAGTGTGTGCAGATTGGCTTAAGGAAGAAAGCTGATTTTAGTGAGACAAATAATTCTCCTTTTAGGGGCCTGTCATTCTTAAGTGTACAAATTCTGTGCAAAGGAGGTCAGTGTGGTAAAAGAGCAGCCTTGAACCTGCTGAGGTAACCTGTCCAGAGAAATGGAAATCAAATATCTCAGTGTTTATTTATTTTAATTGAGAGCCAATTTTACTTTATGTATTGAAGCCATCTGCACATATCATTTCCTTATTAAATATTTTATTTTCTGTTAAATAAATCTTTGTTGTTCATCTCTATTTGTGTCCTGCCAAGTAAAAAGAAGTGGTCTCTATTTACCCCACAACTAAGTTCAGCCTTGATCTAGCTGATTTCCCAAATGACTCCTTTAGGGAATACATAGCTTACATGCTACCAGGGCTTTTATTCTGGGGGAATGTGCTGGAACAGAGTTCCAGAACCTCTTCAACAAAATTCTTTTAAAAATGTTTAAAAGTTCATGAATTTTAGGGAATATAGACTGAAAACTTCATTTCCCTCTTGAGAGTTCCAGTGCCTGTTTTTCAAAAAGAAAAAAAGGGGGGGGGAAGCACTGGATGCTACCAATCCTTCACTCAAAACGTGTCCCCCTTTTATTTGATTGTGGATGGTTGGGGTTTAAAGAACCTACAAGAGAGGTCAAAATGAGGGACTGAATAGCCTTCAGTCCAGAAAACGGTTGCCTCAGAGCCAGTTTCCCACCTTCTTTCTCATTCCATAGATGCTACAAGCTCCTAAAAAGGGGCATTTTAATTTACAATTTCTCCCTGTTTGGGGCTCACCACTAGGCTGGCCACTCCAGTCTGTGAAATTCCTGGAGATTTTGGTGGTGGTCCTTGTGGAGGAAAGAATGCGGGGAGAGATTCCTCCTAGAATCTGTAATATACCATAGAGTTTGTTCTCTGATGTTGCCATTTTCTCCAGTTGGAAAGCTTTTGGCTGCATATACCTAATTAGCAGTTCTCTCCAGGCAATTTCCAGGCCTTCTTCCTAGGTGCAGATTGATTGGAACCATTTCCCCATACTTCAAAACTTTATTTTAACGGAATAAAATAGTATCTTAAAGAAAATGTAAAATGGGTTATAATTCCTTTACTGATGCTTCCTTTCTTTGTCACTGCTCTGCTCATGCCAACTAGTTTTTGTGCAGTTTTCTTCACTATGTTTAAATAGGGAGGGAAATTGCCCAAACAGGGCCTATATGCAACTGGCACTCCTGTGTCATCTGCATGAAGGGGTGAAAGAGGGTAGGCTGTTTCACTCACAATATGTGAACTGGGGCTAGGGTTACCAACAGGCCTATAGAAAATGCCCTGTCCTATTAATAGAGGCTTTAATGTGTGGAAACGGGTCACTGAGGGTATGAGGGTAAATAAAATCACCTAGAAAACAGCACCACAGTAAACCTCTAGGGACAGGACTTTTTTCTCTCTCCAGGGAGTTGTCAATCCTAACTGGGGCATGGATTTCAAATGGATAATCTGGCAACAATGAAGTCCATGTTCTCTGTATGGTGGCACCTAGTTTACAGAGCTGCTGTTCTCAGTAGTATTTGTACACTTTTTCATTGTTCATTGTTTCATTGTTCATTCACCCAGTGGTTCGAAAGCAATTAGTTGCAAGTAGATAAATGGGTACCCACCCTTAGTAGGGTGGGGGGCACCCTGCCTGATATGGTGATCAACAACGGCGGCGGCGGATGAGACATCGGCTCCAGAGATCGGAGGTGGCGTGGCGCGGCGCGACGAGATGGCGGCGGCGGCGGCAGCAAGCCACTATGACCGACGGGGCGATCCCTGGTGGCCGGGAGAGAGTAAAACATCCAGGCGGCTGCCGTTGAAATGGGCGCATGATGATGACGCCGGACACTGGCGCAGCGGAGCCAGAAGGACGTTGCTGGGACCAGAAGAAGACGTGAATCGTGCGCCCCCAAAGAAGAACTACCACCGAATCATGGGATCCCGCCGGGAACGAGCGGAGTGCCGAGCTGAGCGAAGTACCGAGTGCCGAGCCAAGAACGAACATTCCAACCACCACCACCACAAGGGTGCTGATAGGTAACCCCACCCCTACAAAACTCTGTGGCCCTAGTTAGGGAAAAATTGTGTGACTAGCACCACTTGTAAGCCGCTCTGAGACCCCCTGAGAAAGAGGGTTCGAGCGGGATATAAAGTCTAAAGTTAAATAAATTAAATAAAAAATTCTGACCACTGATTCCACAAAAAGGTCATATAATTTTAAGGAGTTAAAATATTTACAGTTTATTTTCTAATTTAGCAAGAAACTTGTATTCTCTGGGTTTTTCTTAGCAGATCTCTGAGAAATACCCATTTTTAAACTAAATACAAGTGCTGCCCTGCAAGGGACCTATAACGCTCTTATGGACTTATGACTTAATAAGTGGACTGTGCAATAAGTGTGCCAAGGGAAGTGGAATGTGTGATGACCACAAGCTGATGCCACCTGCCTGGACTGTGAACACATGCCCAGATGAGGGATGCCTCCCCCTGAGATGATGGGCCAGACCAAGGATGGATCCATGGGTTACCTGCCACTCCTCACCTGCAACGCAGCAGAGATGAACCAAGCACCCTGGCCGTGAACAGCACACAAAAGCCAGTAAAAGCATGCTGTAGAGGAACGCCATGTAATGCAAGGAAACATGAACATCTCCACAGAGACTCCATGAACAGAAACCCCTGTCAGCACGCAGGCACATCTTCCCTCCCACCTTCGCCAGATAGTGCACATATGCTGCCCAGTATGACAAAAGATCTACTTGCATAAAGGGATTAGCTGACTGACATGTACCTGCCAAGCTCATCAGCCAGAGCAATCATTGGCCCATCAAGACTAATGACCCTGGCCGCTTCTGCTGTTGTCCTCTAAAGATGTCACTGTTAGTAGTAATGGAATCAATATTGGCCAACCATTAAGCCCCCCCCCCATCCTCCTGCAACTAGTTTTTTCCTAAGCAACTTCCTGGGGACGTGACAAGGGAAGTGGCCAGTGAAGCCCACCCCCAAGTCCAAATAATGTATAAAAAGAGTAGGATTCGCCATGCTCTCTCACACACACTTCCTCTATACCTGACCCCATTCTATCTTGCTGGCTCTCGGTGTAAGCACTGCCCAGAGTCTCTCCACGTGTTCTGCTGGTTCAAAATATGACCCTATCCCCCTTATAGTCTCCCCTATTTTTCCACTGTGAGGATCACTTCATCACATCAGGATAGGTCACTATTGCCCAACCAACGAACTCCTGCTAATGCAAATGTCACTGTACCTTTCTGACTACATTTCTTAGATCTGTGTAATTGTGTGCATGTCTGAATTTATTGTATGCTTGTGAAACCAACTCAGTACAGAAACCAACTCTTTATGATTTGGTCTCTGCGTTTATTTCTGGGTTACTGGACTAAAGTGGGACTTTTGTATATAAAGGTTATTGTTCCCTATTTGCCAATTGCCATTTAATATATCCAAATTCCCCATCTTTATTAATAAATCAAGGCAATTTGGCTAACACAAGGAAGGCCAAGAATTTTTCACATTTGTTTTGTTAACAATGATAATGAGCAGATTACAGAACATTTCTCTTTTTGGGCATTTTCTCCATCTAATGGTTTTGCTGGGTTGCAGCACTTTGTATTTTGGAGAATGAAGCTATTCTGCTTAACATTCTAACGATTTGAGGTGCTTTAAAGTGATTTATCTATCTGCAAAAGAGAGCCAATCTGATAATATTTCTGACTTGCATGTCCAAGATGTTCAAACAGCCTTGCAGTGGTTAAATGGCTGGCTCTGTTTAATGGCCTTTGGTTTTACCTCAGGCTGTTAAATGTTCCCTGATGGTCAATAATCTGCAGGAAATGCCCTGAAAGTTGATCATTATTACTTAAATGGACAATTTGCACTGCACTGCCTCTAAAAATATAGCAATGTAAAATACTGTAGGCATTTGAAGTAAGTATACAAATTAAGAACATTAGAGACCTCTGATTGTCTATGCCAGTTGTCCTTTAAATGCTGTGATAGCTGCTTATTCATGAACAGACTGCATGAGGCTGAAGACTGTGGAAGCAACTCTAAGCAGGTCTACTCAGAAGCAAGCCTCATTATATTCAGTTAGGCTCTAAGATGTCTCCCAAGAACAGCCTATGTCTAAAGCGGCAAGCCTGAAACTACTTACTAGGGAATACGTTATACCAAATGTAATGGGTCCGGTTGGTCAGCCGTGTTGGTCTGAAGCAGTAGTACAAATTTAGAGTCCAGCGGCACCTTTAATACCAGCAGAGGTTTATTCAAGGTATGAGCTTTTGTGTGCATGCACACTTTTTCAAATACATTGGAATGGCAGGTAAGGTTCAATGAACAGCAAATTAACATGTAACATGATGATGCTTAAGATATGCAAAGTGATGCATAGTTTGCATATGCCAACTAAATAACTAGTTAAGGTTATAAGTTGTTATTTAGCAGACAATGTTATTTACCTCCATGCTATGAACAGCTTCAACAGTCTATTTCCACATATTAAAGCCTCTGTTAAAGGGACTGGAGATTTTTCTCCAGGCTAGTTGGCAACCCTAGTTTATCTTTAGTGGTAATACTCTGATCCCATTATTGTGTGCAGGAAGCTAAACAAAAAGTTTCCAGGGGCAGCTAGAATGCTTTATTCTTTCAGAAGAGCAGCAGGCACATATAATCTGTTAGATCCATGAGCTGAATACCAGAAACATTATTTGTATTAAACATAAAGAAATCGTGATTTTCTGGGGAGGCTTAAATTTTCAGCTTTTTGTTTAATAAGCAATATAAAAAAGGTTAAACTTTTGTTCAGTCATGTATATTTTAAAGTCTCCAGACATAAATTGAATAAATTATTTGCATACACTGCAGGATTTGCTAGACTCATGAGAGTGCATCTAATTAGGTTACGGCTTATTTCCATGTTGAAATCAGTGAGTATTGACTTATCTATTTACATTGTTCATCTCTAAAATGAAGATGGGACTAAAAAGTAAAATAATGTACTAGAAGAATGCCTCAGGAAATAAAACCCAGAAGTTTATTTGCTAGATCTCTCAGAATTGAAAGATGGGAGGCCACTGAAAGGTGGGTATAAACCATACCATAGTTTTTTTGGGTAGATGTGGTATTCACCACTGTGCACACAAATGAGATTCTGAGGCATATTTTTCTAGTTGCATGCTGCAAATATCATGTGAACACAAACAGCTGTGGAGCCTGGGCTATGAGCCTCCCTTTGTAGAATTACCCAGTGTGCAAAGCCAAAACCTCTCAGGGAGAGCAAAAGGTCTAAGTAAGTGTTTCCCAACCTGTAGACTGGGACCCAAAAGTAGGGCATGAAGCTTCTGGAAGTGGGTCACAGGTCAGCCCTCCCTAATGGCTGCCTCTGCCCTTTCCATTGCTCTCTTTTGTATCTTGGAAACCAAGATATGAACCTGTAAACATCTTCCATGCCATACAGTAGTTGGTATTTTCTCCTACTACATAGACACATAGGTCAAGAAAAACATGTCCAGATATTCACTACAGTAAGTAAGTATTTTAGGGGGGATTAGAGGAAGTAATGGAGAAGGAGATGGTGGTCCAAGGCTGTAATGTAACCTCCATATTCAAAGACTGTGTAGGTTACGATGCCACTTGCTTGTGGTCCACAATGGGGGCAGCTGCGCCCCTTGTACTATGTCATTAGTTAGCCACTGTAGAAAATGGAAAGCTGAACCAGATGGGTGCAAAGGTCATAGTTCGTTTAAGTCACCAAAAAACCTTGGGTCACCATACCAAGTAAATTTGGACTCATGAGGCACCATACCGAAAAGGTTGGGAACTGCTTGTCTTGAACTCATCAGGGTTGTGGCTGTTTAATTGAGCTAGTCAGGATGAGATTATTATTATTATTTTAAAATATATTTATTGGATTTTTACCATCATAAACCTATGTTGTACATACAAACAAATTATACCACAAGATTATACTAAAATATTCCTAAAACAACATATTTTCTTCACAACAACACAGAGAAGCCTACCCTTTACTCATCTTTTACACAAATTTACTCTTATCACATCTGCGTTGAAAAGTTCTTATTCTTTCTTTAACACTTCCCATTGCTAATTCCAATCAATTCATTGATGTATAACATTATTATTTTAGTACCTTAATCAAATCTACTACCTTTATTCAATCCTAAACCCTCCTAATGCATCTTGTTGGTTCCTACCTTTATTCAATCCTAAACCCTCCTAATGCATCTTGTTGGTTCCCTTACGTACAGCACAGGGGCACCGTATTAAGTTAAGTTTTTTATATGATTTTTTCGTAGTTTCATATTTCCCATTTACCCTTTAAATTAGTTTAACAATTCATTAACATTTAATTATCACATTTCCCATTCATTTCTACAGCAATTTATTCAGCAATATTCATGGACTACCAAACTTGTTCTACCAGCCTAACCTTAATCCACCAAACAAACCTACAGTTATTTATCCACCAACAATCTTCTGATACCTTCTTATATCTCTCATCCCCAACCGGCTCTTATACAACCCTGGTTTTTTTTCGTATTTTTCTTTAGGGGTTTACTAGTTTTTTATTATTATGTCCCTATGAATTCTTTAGACATTTTAGGTCTCTCTTCCACCACTATAGAAAAACTTTAAATTCCTCTGAGGCTGTTTAGATTTAATCATAATTCATTATTATTGACCCCCATCCTATTACACCCCAAATAATTAATTTTCCCTTATAATCTACCATCTCATTCTTACTCCTTCCTAATCCATTTCCTATCACCTATCATTCATATAAATTTGTATACATTCAATCTCCCCATTAATTAATTAATATTCACAATCATTCTTTCACTCAAACATTTTCCAAATTCATTCCTTCTCATTTTCCATTCATTTAACTTTAATCTCCCCATTAATTAATTAATACACTCCTTCATACAATCAGACATTTTCCACTTAAATTAATCTTTTCCACCTCCCCATTTCCATCTCATCCCTACTAATAACATTATATGTGATAAATGCTAATAAATAAATATATCCAACTATCCCAGCTACAAATAAATACATAATTAGCATGATTTTGGGGTCATTTTCCCAGTTGATCCTAATTCTGAAAAACACCAGTCGTTCTATTTTTCATACACCTTATTTTTCTCCTTCCGCCTTCTCATTCTGCTTCTCCGTCTCAGTCCTTCCACGTGGCTCCTTTCTTTGCAAACCCTTTGCCCTCCAAGTCTTATCTTTCTATTTCTCAGCCATTCTTCTTTCCATAATTTGCTGTCTCCTTGCTTTCCCCTCTCCCATCGTTTACTTCTTTCTATTCTTCCTTCTCTCTTACTTCCTGCTTTTTGGTGGTGTTTCTTTTCTTTTAGAAGTCTTTTTGGCAGTCTCATTTTACCTATATATACCTTGCTGTTTAGTTTCTTTTTTGTTCTTTCAGGAGCTACACAGTTCGCTTCTTGTAATTTTTCCACGTTTACAACCATGACCATATCACCTTCCTCCTTTTGATCTTCCTCACAAACCTCCTTGGCCATGTTTTGTCCCTGATCTTCTTTTTCCCCTTTGTCATTTTCCTGGTCTTCTTTTCCTATTTCATTTTCTGTCTTGTGTAGCTTTCTCCGTATTTCTTTACGCGCCTGTTCATAGCCACTCTGAACTGCTTCTCGTACTGCTTCCCTCAAAAGTTTCAAGAATTGTTCCCTGGTCATTTGCTCAGCTTGCATGTTTTCCTCTGACTCCTCATCTTCTCCCGCTATATGCTCCGCTTTTGCCATGCTTCCAGCTCTTATCTTAAAAAGTCCCAACACTGTCTCTCTTTATTTTCCAGTCTTTAAATCTCTAGTCCCCTTTCTTTTCTCTTAGCCACTTGACCGAACCAGCATGATTCATGAGGCTCTCGTCCTCCCCAAAGGGGAAAAAAAACAGTAAAAGGCTTACGATTCAGTCCATTTGCTTGTCGGCCGTTTTCCTTTTCTGCTTAAAACACAGTTATCTTGGGGGGATATCTTATTTTCCAACCTTCTCCAGTTCCTTTTCTCTTCTTTCACATCACTATGCTGCTGTGTTTGTAGTCCTTTTAAGCGTTTTTAGGAATAAAAACGGATGATCGCGTCTATTCGAACATGGCGGCCATGTTCTCCTGTTCCTTGCTTCGGCTTTCGGGGCTGTTCTGGGCACACACCCCGCCCTGCTGATTGCGGGGGAGGGCCAGAAAGATGCCTCCTGCTCCAGCCCCCACCGACGGGGAGCCGGTCGAGCTCTCCCAACACATGGAAGGCTCGAATGGAGCAAAGACAGTTCGGGCGGGGATAGAGCAAACCAAGCTCCCACTCGCCCGTCAATGCGCCATACCGGAAGTCAGGATGAGATTATTGATAGGGGTGAAAAAAAAGATATAGGTTGTCGTGGCAAGCTGATGTCAATTCCCAAAAGGCATTCTAGGTCGTTAGGTGGGTTTGAAGGGTGGTAGGTTGGTAGCCTGCAGTGGATTAAGAAAATGAGCAGCAGAATCTGTGATGTACACACAGTTAAAACAGGAATGATCAGGAAGGCATTTTTATAGAACTGTAGTACAATGCAACAGTGCAGGAAGGTCATTTGTAACAGAACAGAACTGTGGTCCACTGTAATGATAATTCTAGGAATCATCACACTTTTGCTGCATTATCTTCTGTTGGAATATGCAAGGCAGATGAAGAAAATGACAAGGACATCCTGTAGGGGGCAGCAGAAGGGACAGCTAATTAGGATAGTGAAGTTAGGGACTTCCTCCTATTTTCAAATTGTCTCTTTCCTCTCTCCTGATTGGCTAAATTAAGCCCCCTCCTGCACTTGCTGAACTCTCTTTGTCTGCTGACTCCCTGCTAACTAGTTAGACAGACTTCTCTTAACAAACCAACTTTATTTTTTAAACAGCTTGTTCTCTGCTTTACTGTATATCTACACCCTGCCAACTTCCTCTACCTTTGTAATTCTACTATACCTTGCGTAGGTAGTTGTGGTTTACATTGAACACTAATTCTGAGATCTTAGTCCAATTGCATTCTTCATTGGATGTCTTATGATATATGAAGGATGTTTTCCCCCCATTATCTGCCTTGAATCTTGGCAAGAATGGCAGGCTATAAAGTAAATAGACAAATTTGTTTCTTATTTATTTTATAATATTTTTCAGACACCTTTCTGTCATAGGCTTAGCTATTAAGGTGCCACACAATAAAAACAAAAATCCAGAAAAATAGAACATTTAACTCAGTATCAAAATCAATCTAAATCAGGTTTAAACAACCATTTGTTGAATGGACAAAGAGTGACAATGGGCACTGGAAGTTTATATAGTTTAGTTTAGTTTATTTCTACAGTCCTTAGACCAGTCATACAAAAAGAAGTTTATATAGGTTCAGGAAAGAATGAGGCTAGTGACACAAGGAAAAAAGCAAATAATCAGTAAAGCTCTTTGGGCCTTGTAGTGTATGCTGACCACCACCGGGGGTCAGCGGACAGCCAAAGCTTGACTCTGGAAGAACAATAGGGACTAGGCTCCTAGTCCCTCC
Source organism: Gekko japonicus (assembly GCF_001447785.1). Lineage (NCBI taxonomy): Eukaryota > Metazoa > Chordata > Lepidosauria > Squamata > Gekkonidae > Gekko > Gekko japonicus. The sequence goes on along the minus strand of NW_015169899.1, from coordinate 40,497 downwards.
ACTGGGGAGCCAATGGGAACCGTGGCGGGAGATTCAAACCCACCTATATAACAGTGGTGACGAAGGTGGGATTCAGCTGCAACTGAGCCGGGTCGTCACGAGGGACCGAGAGAACGCAAAGCAGCAGCGAGACGATGAGCGATCCAGCTGACCAGGCCGCTTCTCTCCCAGCCGCCCCGATGCGCACGATGGCAACCGCTCCAGGGCTAGGGCTGCTTCCGCCCTTCGACATAGCCCGTCCGCAAGACTGGCCAGCCTGGGTCAGAGGCGCCAAGTCCGCGCTGGAATTCTTCGACGTCACCGACGCAAGCAAGAAGAGGGGATTCCTCCTGGCCTCCTGCGGCACCTCCGTGGTGTCTCTGGCCGAACGGCTACTCTCCCCAACGGACCTCGGCAACTGCACCTTTGAGCAGATCGTTGATGCGGTGCAAGGTCATTTCGCACCGAAGCCCACAGAGTTGGCCTGCCGGGTAATTTTTTACACCCGCAACCAACTGGGTAGAGAGACCGCTGTGGAGTTCCTCGCAGAGCTGCACCATCTCGCCACCGACTGCAATTTTGGGGCAAATTTGGACGACACTCTCCGTGATCACTTCGTCGTGGGCTTGCGGGAAGAGAAGCTCAGAAGGAGGATCATGGAGAAGGAGAAGGTAGACCTGAAAGAGGCCCTCACCACAGCCGTCGCATGGGAACGTACACACGCGGCACCGGCCGTGGCCCACCAGGTCGAACCCGAAGGTTCCGAAGAACAGGACGTCCACTGGGCCCACGGAGGGGCCCGGCAGCGCACCCAAGCACCGCAGCACACTCTAGCACCGCAGCGTACCCAAGCTCCGCACCCAAGCACCGGCCGCCAGCATCCCAGCACCGCCGCTTGTGCCAGCTGCGGGGAACCGCACGAGCGGAGGACCTGCAAATTCCGCAATGCCGCTTGCCACAACTGCGGGCGTACAGGCCACTTTGCCAAGGTCTGCCGCTCCAGAGCAACAGGATGACCCCAGTCAGCATGTCCCAGAGCGGAGACCAGTTTGAAGAGGACGCGGGCGCCGAGGACCTCTACCTCCTCACCCATTCGACGGAGAAGGTACTGAGACTCCCCGGCAAGTCCCCTTCACCCAAGTTCATGGCCACCGTCATGATAGAGGGGTCCCCTTGTCAGATGGAGGTGGATTCAGGTTCCACGGCCTCCATAATCTCCGTGGCAACCCTAAGACGCCTATGTCCCGGGGGGGACCCCGATTGCGCCCAGCCCAAATTACGCTTATGGACTTCCAACGTAACCCGGTGCCAGTCAAGGGAGTTGGAACTTTCCGGGTGCAGTTTAAGAACTTTAAAAGGAACCTGGACTTGATAGTGGTCGATGCACCCCTGGGCATCACAGTAGTGTTGGATCCCCAAGCATCGAGAATAAATCCACGTTTTCAAGAAAAGCAAAATTTATTTCAAAGCGTTGGAAAGACACTCAAACACGTTCTTTGTTAGAACTGGGGATACACAGGTAGGGCAAGCATAATAAAGGAAATTCAAACAGACACAGATCCAATGAATAACATTCCCGCTGGCGGGCTAAAGAAACGGTTGCGCGCCCAGTCCATGAGAACCAGGCAGAACATCAGACAAAACACAGGTGCAGTTCCCAAGCGATAATCAGTGGCAAGCATTACAGCATCCTCTCCTCCACAAACCCTCCAGTAGATTATCTTAGGCATTCCAGCATAGAAGCAGAATAACAAGCCGGGTGCAACAGGGGAAGGATATGTACACAGAGGTCATAGAAACATAATGGCAGCTTGCTGACATACTGCCCCCCCAAAAATACATCTTAAAACACACCTCCCAGGTCAGGCGGGAGATCTCCCGGGCTGGGCGGGAGACCTCCCGGTTTGTCCGGGAACTTCCTGTGGAACCTACGAATCAAGTAAGGGGCCCGAATATCCCCTTCTTCCACCCATTCACGGTGCTGGGGACCGAAATCCACCCATTCAATAAGGTACCAGAGTTTACCACGTTTCAATTTACAATCAAGGATGTCAGCGATTTCAAAATGTTCACCACCTTCCAGAATAACAGGTGGAGGAGGAGTAATCGATGGTCTCCAGGGAGACGGACCAGGATCTTTCTTCAATAAACTCATGTGAAATACAGAATGCAGAGCACGTAAATTTTTTGGCAAAACCACATCAACCGCAACATCATTTATGACTTTACGCACTTTGAAAGGCCCAATGAACTTCCATCCCAATTTCCTGCTAGGCCTCAACATCTTAATGTTCTTGGTTGAAACATAAACAAGGTCCCCAGGTTTCAGATCAAATCCCACCACCCTACCCTTGTCTGCCTGGGCCTTGTAAGCAGCTTTAGCTGCATTAAGTGTCTGGCATAGCAGAGGCCATGCGTCCTGTAAGGAAGTACACCAAGAATTAGCATCCCCAATGGGACGTTGGCCCATCCCCTCCAGAAAAGGAAGGGGGGGGCTGTCGTAACCAGAGACAGCTTTGTAAGGAGACATGCCCGTGGAGCTATGTACAGTGTTGTTATAACAATATTCAGCAAGAGGCAACAATTCACACCAATCATTTTGTTGATAATTAGTAAAACAACGAAGATATTGTTCCAGGGTCTGATTCACTCTCTCCATTTGGCCGACAGTCTCAGGATGATAAGCACTGCTGAGCCCTTGTTCCACCCCTAAAATGGAAAGAAGTTCCCTCCAAAATTTAGAAACAAATTGGGTCCCCCTGTCGGAAATTAACTTAGCAGGCAATTGATGAATTTTCACCACGTGAGACATAAACGACTTTGCCAACTTCTGTGCCGTAGGCAAGGAAGGAAAAGGCACAAAATGAGCCTGCTTAGAAAACAGATCAACAACCACCCAAATAACAGTGTTTCCTTTGCTCATAGGGAGGTCAGTTATAAAGTCCATGGAAACCACTTCCCAAGGTCTGGAAGGGGTAGGGAGTGGTTGCAAAAGACCGGGAGGCTTGCCCCCCCTGGGTTTAGTCAAAGCGCAGGTCTGACAGGACTGAACAAATGTCAACAGGTCTTTGCGCATGTGCGGCCACCAAAATTGTCTGCGGAGGAGTTGCAGTGACTTAACAAAACTCCAATGTCCTGCAAGCTTGGAACCATGAGCAGAGTCCATTACTTCCCTTCTCAGCGAAACAGGCACATACAGTTTGTCACCAGAATAAATCAAACCTTCCGGGCTACGAACATAATCCGGCAAAGAAAGTAGGAAGGCATCATCTCCTGTAGTAAAAGCGGCAACATACTTCTGGACCCAGGCCCCCCCCCCATAGGGAAAAGAGAAGGCGAGGCTTCATTAGAGCGAGGGATCGAGCGCGCTTGCGCGCGGGTGACAACAGCCCCCCCCAGGTGGGAGGGGGAGAAAACAGAGTCCATGATGACCTCACGCTGACTGTCATGCTGTGGGAGGCGTGAGAGCGCGTCTGCCAGGGAATTAGCCGTCCCAGGAAAATGACGAAGAGTGAATCGAAACTTAGCAAAGAAGTCCGCCCAACGAAGTTGTTTTGCGTTTAGAGAACGGGGGGATTTCAGCATTTCCAGATTTTTATGGTCAGTCCAGACTTCAAACGGTAGCTGAGCCCCCTCCAACCACTGTCTCCAAGTGGAGAGAGCCAGCCGAATTGCCGACGCCTCCTTCTCCCAAATCCCCCAGTTTCGTTCAGCTTCCGAAAATTTTTTAGACACAAAAGCAAGGGGATGTAAACGACCATCCTCCCCTTCCTGCAAGATAGCGGCCCCCATCGCCACATCCGAGGCATCGGTTTGCACAATGAACTTTTTAGTCTCATCAGGGCGCGCCAACACTGGCTCCGATGTGAACATCAGTTTAAGTTTCTCAAAAGCCTCTGCGCAAGCAGCAGACCATTTAAGCGGAGCACCCGGTTTCGTGGCATCAAACCCCTTCCCCTTGGTTTTCAGTAAATCAGTCAGTGGAAGGGCTATTTGGGCGAAATTTTGGATAAAATTTCTGTAAAAATTGGCGAATCCGAGGAACATTTGCAATTGTTTGCGTGTTTTGGGGGGTTCCCAGTCAAGCACAGCCTGTATTTTAGCAGGATCCATTTCTACCTTTCCCCCGGAGATGCGATAACCCAAAAAGTCAATGCAGGGCTTGTGGAATTCACATTTAGACAGTTTGGCGAACAGGTTGTGCTCATAAAGCCTCTTAAGGACCTGGCGCACCAATTTAATATGCGACGGTAGGTCCTGGGAATACAGCAACACATCATCAAGGTAAAGAACCACCCCTTTGAACAAAAATTCATGTAGGACCTCATTGATTAAGTTCATGAAGACCCCCGGAGCCCCTTGAAGCCCGAAGGGCATAACGAGGTATTCAAACTGCCCCAAGGGGGTATTAAACGCAGTCTTACTTTCGTCCCCCTCCCTAATGCGCACTCGGAAATATGCATCCCGTAGGTCAAGTTTCGAGAAGATTTTGCCTTTGGTGGCCTCAGCTACCAAGTCTTTGATGAGTGGGAGGGGGTATGCATTGGACAATGAAACAGCATTCAAACCCCTATAATCCGTGCATAATCGGAGCCCCCCGTCTTTCTTCTTCCGGAAGAGTACTGGTGCTGCGAAAGGGGAGGAAGCCGGACGAATGAAACCGCGGGCCAGGTTTTTGTCAATAAAATTCCGCAGTTCAACTTTCTCAGCCGGCCCCATCGCATAGATTTTACCTTTAGGCAATTTACAATCAGGCAAGAGTTCAATAGCACAGTCAGTAGAGCGATGGGGGGGCAGTTCGTTAGCTTCTTCTTCGCCAAAAACTTTCGCCAAGTCTCTATACTCTCGAGGCAAAGAAGCTAACTCTTCCGGCTTCAAAGCGCCGCAGGGGAACTGCGCGGCAGGCCGGTCCCCCCACGAATCCAACCAGCAGTGATCTACACATTTTGGCGACACGAATTTGACAACCCCTTCTTCCCACAAGATGTAAGGGTCATGGGTAAAAAGCCAGGGACTCCCCAGCACCAAATCGAACTGCGATTTAGGGGTAACAATGAAGGTTCTGGATTCCCAATGATCGCCAGCCCCCAACCGCAAAGCCATAGTCTCATGCGTACAAGGTTCCATGGGCGCCCCATCCATTTGGGTAAAAATGATGGGAGATTTCAAGGGGGTTATCCCCGCTTCCAGTGTCAATAACACTCTAGGGCTGATGAGATCCCTCCCACACCCAGAATCAATCAACGCTCTCACCCTGACGTGGGTACCCAGGAGCGGATTCATTAAAGAAACAGTCACGAAAAACAGGGAAGGGGTTTCTCTCACCACCTTGGGCGCAGTGCTGGAATGGCCGTGTCGTTTTGCGCCTCTCACAACAGGCCGTTGTCGTTTTCCGCCGGTTCAACCTCTACCTCCTCTTCTGACCCGGCAGTGGGCGGCTCGGTTCCCTCCGGACCTTGGGCCGCCTGCAGAGCTTTGGAGAATCGCGGTTTGGCCATCCCCTTCTTCCCCGGTAGTGGCGTCTTAGGCTTCGGAGTAGGCGGCTTGTCTTTTGCTTGACGGCTGCCACAATCCACGGCGAAATGCCCCTTCTCCCCGCACTTTAGACAGAGCCCCATCTTCATGCGTAGTTCCCGTGCCGATTCCGACAGGCGTTGAGTCTTGGGTCTGGAGGCGCTGGCAGTGGCGGGTCTGTTGGTCGTAGCAGCCAGGTCGAGTTTGATGGTGTTGAGCCGATCCTCCGCGTTTTCAGCTTCCTGGGTCCAAGCCATCAGGGAGATAGGATTAACAGTCTTCAAAACCGTTTCTCGGATGTCCGCGTTGAGTCCCAATCGATACATCTCAGCCAAAATATGATCAGGGTAGTCTCGGAGCTTTGCTGCCTGCTTGTGGAATTCCAGCGTGTATTCACGGACCGACTTCTTATTCTGACGATAGGTGCGGAGAAATGCTTTGGCCCTTTGGCTCGCGTTGACATCTTCAAACCGAGCCCGCAGCGCCCACATGAATGCTCGCAAATTCAAAAGTTCCGGACCGCGGTCATTGTGCAGTCCCACATACCATGTGGCGGCGTCTCCTTTCAGTCTCGCCGAGATGACATCAATGAGAGCAGCTTCATTTCGGAAGAGGTGTCGGCTCTCTTCTACGAATTTGTGCACCCTCACCGTGAAGAAGGCGAGTTCCTCTGGGTTGCCGTCAAAGGTAGCCTCCAGTAAATCCTTGGGTCTAAGCCGTGGAGTCCTTCCCAACGGTCCCAGCTGCCCCGGAACTCCCCCGAGAGGAAGACCCGGAGCAACCGGTGGTCCCGCTGGCACTGGCCTCATCGGTGGCGGCAGACCCGGCGGCAGACCCGGCATCGGCTGTTGCGCAGGTCCTACTTGCTGCGGAAGTCCGGCCGGTGGCTGGGCAGGCACCTGCGGCGCGGGAACTCCCGGTGCTGGGGCAACTTGCTGCTGC
>NW_015169899.1:15806-33899 GCF_001447785.1 Gekko japonicus | reverse complement strand
GCTGCTGTTGCGCGGCTTGGGTAGCGAGAAAGTTAGCCATCCGGACATCCAACATCCCCGGCAGGGCTTCCATCACGTCATGGACCGTCCTCATCAGGTCTCTCACCGAGCATTCCAGTTCATCCAACCGTTCCCCGGTAGTCTCTTCCGGTATCGGCTCTCGAGGTTGGTAGTCGGGTGGCGGGTCATAGTCTTCAGACCCCTGGAGGCCAGCACCGGCTCCCTCACCCAACGGTTCGTACATCCAGTCTTCGAGGTCTCGTCTGGAACTCCCCGTCTCCGGGAACAAACCTTTGTCAAATAGGCTCTCTCGAAGTCCGCTACCTCGACGGGAGTACACTTCCCGGGTGCCTTGTGTGTTATACAAAGCCCAATCATCCTGCGCCTGGGTCTTCCGCGGGCCCCAATGCGAAGGGGTTGGAGGCGGCCAAGACAGGTGCGCAGGTAAGCGGGGAAACGTTCCCCCCACGGCACCCTCCAGCGAGGCTGCAGTCGTAGACACCAAAGGAGCGGAGGTAGGTGGGACTGATCCCGAGTCCCCCTCCGTTTTGAGTAGATCTCCCTCAGTCCCGCTCATGATCTTGCCAGATTCGGAACGATAGGAGAAAGAGAGTTCTAACAATATGTTGGATCCCCAAGCATCGAGAATAAATCCACGTTTTCAAGAAAAGCAAAATTTATTTCAAAGCGTTGGAAAGACACTCAAACACGTTCTTTGTTAGAACTGGGGATACACAGGTAGGGCAAGCATAATAAAGGAAATTCAAACAGACACAGATCCAATGAATAACATTCCCGCTGGCGGGCTAAAGAAACGGTTGCGCGCCCAGTCCATGAGAACCAGGCAGAACATCAGACAAAACACAGGTGCAGTTCCCAAGCGATAATCAGTGGCAAGCATTACAGCATCCTCTCCTCCACAAACCCTCCAGTAGATTATCTTAGGCATTCCAGCATAGAAGCAGAATAACAAGCCGGGTGCAACAGGGGAAGGATATGTACACAGAGGTCATAGAAACATAATGGCAGCTTGCTGACAAGTAGAAGGAGTACAGGCATGCACGACCCAGGACTTCACAGGAATTTGCCACGAGTTTCCCGCTGTTTTCGATGACGCACTGGGCAGATATACGGGCCCCCCGGTGACCTTGCGCTTAGATCCCTCGGTGGCCCCTATAAGAATGCGAGCCAAGACAGTTCCGTTGTCGGTCAAGCCTAAGATCGACGCAGAACTGGACCGCCTAGTAGCCCAAGGCATCCTGGAACCAGTCTCCCACGCGGTGTGGGAGACTCCTATAGTCGTGGTCAACAAACCAAATGGGGCAGTCCGCATCTGTGCAGACTATAAATGCATGCTGAACAAAGTGCTGCAGGACCTCACATAGCCGGTCCCTGTAGTTAGCCATGTTCTGGCCACCTTGGGTGGGGCGAGGATCTTTGGCAAACTAGATCTCGCCCAAGCTTACCAACAGTTGCCGGTAGACGAGGCAACTGCGGAAGCGCAAACCATAGTCACACACCGGGGGGCATTCCGTGTGAAGTGCCTGAGCTTCGGAGTGAGCGTGGCACCCGGCCTGTTTCAACAACTCATGGACTCTCTCCTTAAAGGGATTCCCGGCGTTACCCCCTTCTTCAACAATGTGTTGATCGCTGCCGCCACGCCCGCGGATTTCGCCGCTCGCCTTTGCGCCGTGCTCAGCCGTTTCCAGGAAGCTGGGCTGAAGGTGAAACTGGACAAGTGCTGCCTTGGAGTGCCATAAGTGGACTTTTTGGGATTCACGATGGACTCTGAGGGCCTCCACCCAACCCACGAGAAAGTCAAGGCGATTGTGGAAGCGCCACTGCCGAAGTCCAAAGCGGAATTGCAGGCCTTTCTCGGTATCCTGAACTTTTACCACGCCTTCCTCCCCCATAAGGTGGCGGTAGCAGAACCCCTCCATCGGTTGTTGGACAAACAAGCCCCTTGGGTGTGGGGTCCCCGGCAGGCCACCGCATTCCGGAACGTAAAGGAACTCTTGATCTCCAACGCGGTCTTGGCCCACTTCGACGAGTCGTTGCCAGTGGTTCTAGCCTGCGACGTCTCACCCTACGGCGTTGGGGCTGTGCTGGCGCATCGCCTGCCTGATGGCCGGGAGGTCCCGGTCGCGTACTTCTCGCACACTCTGTCTGCGGCTGAACGTAATTACGCCCAGATAGATCGCGAGGGACTCGCAATCGTGGCCGGGGTCAAGAAATTTCACGATTTCGTCTACGGCCAGCCCTTCACCATCGCCACCAACCACCGTCCGCTTCTCGGCCTGTTTGCGCCCAACCAGAGAACGCTGCAAGTCATCTCCCTGCGGGTCCTGCGGTGGACTATCTTCCTGGCGGCCTACGACTACACGATCGTGCACCATCCAGGAAAAGCCATGGGCCACGCCGATGCCCTCAGTCGCCTGCCCCTGCCGGACATCGTGGAGGACCCAGCCCCAGTTCACCGAGTCCTCCAGGTGGAGGACCTCCCAGACGCACCGCTCCAGGTGGCGGATGTTGCCTGCCGCTCGGCCCAGGACCCCATCCTATCCTGAGTGCTGGGCTGGGTGGTGAGGGGGTGGCCTACCAAGGTAGCGGAGCCGGAATTCACTGCATTCACGGCTCGCAGAGAAGAGTTGTCAGCGCACAAAGGCTGCCTCCTGTGGGGAAACTGAGTCGTGGTCCCCAGTGTCCTGTGAAAAAAAGGTACTGCTAGCCCTGCACGAGGCACACCCCGGTATCGTGCGGATGAAGGGCCTCGCCAGGAGCTACGTCTGGTGGCTGGGCATAGACGTAGAGGTGGAGGCGTGGGTGAAACGGTGCCCTACTTGCCAAGCGGTGAGACCCAGCCCACCGGAGGCACCTTCACAGTTGTGGGAATCCACCCACACCCCGTGGTCCAGGCTCCACATAAACTTCGCCGGACCATTCCAGGGGCGGTTGTTCCTAGTAACGGTGGACTCCTACTCTAAATGGCTGGAGGTCAGCCCCGTTCCCACAACATCCACTAAGGCCACCATCCACGCCCTCCGACAGCTGTTCGCCACCCATAGCCTGCCAGACACCATTGTCTTGGACAACGGGACGGCGTTCACGTCGGAGGAGTTCCAGCAGTTTCTCCACGGCAACCTGATCCGACACATCAGGTCAGCGCCTTTCCACCCCGCGACCAACAGCCAAGCCGAAAGAATGGTGAGGACAACGAAGGAAGTGCTGAGCCGCCTGACGGAGGGAGACTGGGAGCGGCGGATTGCACAGTTCCTCCTGGCACAACACATCACACCCAATCCGGTAAGCGGCCACTGCCCAGCGGAGCTCCTCCTGGGCCGAAGACCTCGGACCCTGCTGGACCACCTGCACCCAGATCAGGCTCCAGAGGGAAGGAGCTTGACCGAGCAGCGGGAGGCTCCCCGAGGGATTTTCCTGGAAGGCACGGTTTTCGTCAAGAACTTTTGCAGGGGGCCCACATGGTTGGCCGGCCGCGTCATCCGTCCACTGGGAACCCGTATGTACGAAGTGTCGACCGAGTGCGGACAAGTACTATGAAGGCACGTTGATCAGCTCAGGCGGCGCATGCTCCCGGAACAAACCAGCATGGGAAGCCCAGAACCACAGCCGACGCTCGAGGAGGACGCACAACCACCCCTAGAGCCGGTCTCTACCCCAGGATAGCAGCCGATCCTGACACCAAGTTCACCGGCGATCGCGGAAGAGGCCCCAGCAGCAGGAGTTGCAGAGCCAGAAGGGCCTCCACAGGCAACACACCCCGACACAGCTGACAGGGCCCCCGAGGTCCCAGTACCAACCCCCCGACGGTCCACAAGAGAACGACGACCTCCATCTTATTTGAAGGACTACGTCACCTAGGGTGGGTCCGAACTATGGGGGAAGGGATGTAGTGTATGCTGACCACCACCGGGGGCCAGCGGACAGCCAGAGCTTGACTCTGGAAGAACAATAGGGACTAGGCTCCTAGTCCCTCCACTGGGGAGCCAATGGGAACCGTGGCGGGAGATTCAAACCCACCTATGTTGACCGGGGGTGTGTCCCAGGGATGTATATAGTTGGCCTGCCGGCCATTTGTTCTTCATTCATGTTATGTTCCTAATAAAGCGTGCTATGCACCACATCGTTGTCTGTCATCTATCCATGCGGCTACCCACTACATAACAGGCCCCAAGTGGCCTTTGGTTTCCCACATGCATACAGTGGCATGTAGATTTGGAATCCAGTCCTCCTCCTTGAATCAGTCCTGAATAAGCCCACATACTTTTAAATAAAGTGAGTCCAGTGGCGGCTTTAAGACCAATAAAGTTTTGTTCAAAGTGTAAGCTTTTGTGTGCAAAGCACACTTCTTTAGACTGAAGAAGTGTGCTTTGTACACAAGAGCTTACACTTTGAATAAAACTTTGTTGGTCTTAAAGCTGCCACTGGATTCAAACTTTTTTCTGCTGCTTCAGACCAACACAGCTGCCCACCTGAATTATACTTTAAACTAGGAGTAAGGCTAATTGTGGGAAGAAATACCAGAAGTTCTAGAAGGAAGCTCCAGGTGAGTGTCCCAGCTGTGACTGGTGGGGCAGCAGAGGGAAGGGGAAAATAGAGGGAGGCAAGCCATGTTTATTTCCTTCTGCTTAGCTATAAGGCAGGGTTGTCTCAACTCATTTTGCTGCCCCAAGTGGGTAGTATGGGAGGACAGCCTCATGGTAACAGGTATGGTTCCCTCCACCCCTGACTTATGTTGATTTGGGGTTATGCAGTGGCAGCTAAGGTAGAAAAGCACCTCCTCCTATGCCATGTCTTCTGGGTTCCAAGGGTCTGGAAAGTGGTTCCATAGCCAGTTACAGGGTTACCAACTCTGGGTTGGGAAATACCTGTAGATTTGAGGGGAAGAGCCTGGGGAGGGTGGGGTTTGGGGTGTGGAGGGACCTCAGCAGGGTATAATGCCATAGAGTCCATTGCCCAAATAAAAAATCTTCATGAAGATATCATTTTATGAGGTTTTATTCTGCTGTAAACTGTTTTGAGGGGTTTTTTGTAGGTTGGTTAAGTGGTCTATAAAATAAGTAAACAATAAATATTTCCACTACTATTTTGAGAAGTGAAAGACACCACATTTCTTTCTCTTGAGATTGGACTTCCTTTGGGAGTCTTTAGCATTGAGGCCACATCCAGCAAACAAGGAACAGAATTCTACTCATGGAATGGGGATGTCCTTCTTCCTCCCTTCCTGCTTCAGTCTCTTGAGAACCCCAAGAAACAACTCCTGAGGTCTACAGGAATGCTCCAAAATGGCAATGGCATGAATTGTGGTAAGAGGAGCCTACATCTTGGACACCTTATATGAGTGGACATGCCTGCTGCTTGTGCTACCGCTACAATACAGACCAAAAATATCATATGAAAACAAAGTCCCTGGTCATGCTTAAAAGTAAGGCTAATTGAACTTGGTAGAATTTTCTGTGTAAATATGTATAGGATCAGGTGTAAATCTTAGGAATTTTATGATTCAATATTTCTAATGACTCTGAATAGTTTTTGACATTTGTGTGGGTGGGTGCCAAAACAAAAATTACTTTTAATACTACGTTTTATAAATAACAGGAATGGCAAGGAACTGAGAGGAACTGAGAGGAAATAACTTTTACTTAAGGTATTTAAAAAAACTAAACCTGTTATGCCCATCTGATGAGGCTTCTAATGCTTCTTGACAGAAATGTCTTTGACACAAAACACTGAAAGATCTCCAGAGGTTCTGTTTATGATGCATCTGGTTGTCAATAACCATGTTTTAAAAGGTGTGTGGGAAGACCCACATTTGCAAGACGCACTCTTGTATGTCAATAGTGCAGACTTGAAAGAGTCCTTAAGTATTCCAGATCCATTAGGGTTTATGGGATCAATAGTAAATACACTAAAGAAAATATACATATGCATTGATGTGGCCAGAACTGTTACTCCATGAAATCAATAACTTGCATCTAAATAGTCACTAAATGTAGCTGGGAGCAGGTGTGAATGTGTTTTATTGCCACTCAAGAATAAAATCATAGATTGGTTCATGGATGGCTGAGTACTGATTATAAACTTATCTCGATTTCTAGAGACTTGGTTCAGTTCCTAAACTGATCGATAAGACTTTATTGCAAAGCAAAAACAAACAAAATTAAAGTGAGTATTCAGTGTCAGATCTCCTACAAATTATATTACTGATAATTAAATATATCATTAAAATAATTAAATAACAAGTCTTATTATATATGACAGTGACGTCAAATTGCAACCAACTTATGGTGACTCCAGAAAGGGGCTTTCAAGGCAGGTGATAATCAGGGGTGGGTTGTCATTATCTTCCTTTGCAGAGCCTTCCTTGGTGGACTCACATCCAAGTATTGATGCTACTGAGCATCCAAGATCTGATGAGATCAGGCTATACCATGCTGCCTGCCCTCCTCCAGGTATTATTAGTATGTTTAAATCTCTTAAATCCCACCTCTCTGTATCAAGGCCTGATATACAAGGCCTGTAAGACAGATAAAGGAAATCATTCTCTACTGCAGGAGTCCTTTGATTTGTTGAATTTCTGGTCATTGAAATTTTTGAGAAAGCGTAGCAGGTGTCATGACAAAATGGCTGGGTAGAACCAACCACAAGCCAAGAGTCTTTTTCTGCCCTGGCCCCTGCCTGGTGGAATATGCTCCCTTTTGAGGTCAGTTCTGCAGGGCCTGCAAGATGGAGCTGTTCCACCAGGCTTTTGGCGGAGGCACCGGACGTCCATATATGGCCTCCCTGAGGTTTTTGTCATTCTGTTATTCTGTCATCTATGTAACAGCATAGACATACAAGAGGTTGCTGCAAAAGTTCAAACACTCAACAGAAAATAGCAAACTTGTCAAAGCACAGTATTACTAATCAATAGCATTTTAATCTTGATTTGTTTTAGTGAATATCAAGAGACCAAAGTCCCATCAAGATGCAAGAAAACGGCAACAGGACGAACTTTCTCGAGTTTTGACTGCTCGTTTTGACGTGTGTCTTTGTCAAACATCCTATTAGACATAAACAAATTTTATGATAGAGAAATAAACTCCAGTAGTAATATTTACACAAATATTATTGCAATAAAAGCTTATTTTGTGCATACAATTTTCCAGTGTTCTTCTTCACATCAATTGCACCATAAGGCACTCAAACATTCTATAATACAAATATATCACATTAGAAATGCTCCCGTGAATTTAAAATACAGTAAATACAAACAGTGTGTAAACAAATATTTACAGTATCAAATAATTCTTACCAAGGATGGTTTTCCATAACTCTTACATTCAACAAATGTTTCCGGACAAACAGTCTTACTAGGTAATAGAAAACTTCCATTATATCCCAAATTGGTGTATCACATGCTTTCCCAGCCAAAGAGGCCAACTTATCATGTAGCTATTCATACAACCAAACTGGTGTATCACATGCTTTCCCAGCCAGAGAGGCCAACTTATCATGTAGCTATTCATACAACCATATATTTTCAGAAGTCTATAATTCAAGCTATGAGAGGATATCAGTGAGTTGCTTTGTTTGGGTATTACAACATTATTCCCCTAAAAAGCAAGATAAATCTAAAGCCGCATTCAGCCCCCTGGGCTGTTCTGATTGCATCCTAAATGTTGTAAGAGGTGTTTTTTTATGTCTATGTAAGTGTAAGGTTTAGCCTTTAACACTTCAAGGACAAGACATTTGAAATCGTTTATACCATGATTCATTTCAATAAAATGCTGCACCATAGGAGCTGTTGGATGTCTATGTTTAATTTTCGATCTATGTTCCAATACACGGGTCCGTAGAGTTCTAGATGTCTGCCCTACATATCTTAATTTGCAAATGTAATGTAAAGCCTTACCATAATGGCCCTATTTGTCACAAAGATGGAAGAGTTTGCCATCATTTGGTTACTTTTTTTGGTGCTTTTTAACATCAGAATTTTTGCTCATTATCATTCATCTCAGAAGAAAAAGAATTTGCCTTTATTCAAAGTTTCAGGACATTTCCCTGTCCTAACAGAATCATATTTCTAATTCAGGACAGGTTTTGCATTATTTTTTAAAAAAAACAATACTTGAGAAATGAACTCCAGATCAGTGTTGATTCTACTGAGCATAAGAAGTGTGTCAAAGGTGAGTTCCCATCATCGGATGATGTAGGAATCCAAGAAGCCCTCCTAAATACATAGTTTCTCTTATCGCTGTATTCCTCAACCAGTGGGAACTTCCAAACCATCTTAACAGGGCCACTGTATTTTGAGAGAAGTTCCTCCAGAGAGTATGGTATTTTTGTAAAATGTGATTATTTGCAAATACAGAAGTTGGGCAAACAGCAAGGTAGCAGCCATACAGGCATGTGAGGATTCAGTGTTGCCAGTTCCAACTTCTCAGATGAAATTCAAGTTTTTGTTTTATGTACAATTCTCAGGTAGAAAATCAATCTCAGATCTGTTCTGATACAAATGTGTACATAATCTATATGATGTCAAATGACCACTGTGAAGTATCAATCCACACAAAGCCCCTGAAACAACTATTTTGCATAGCTCAGAAAGCTTAGCAATATTTAGTGGGAAATGAGCATGTTTCTAAGTGGCAGTTTACTATAGTGTATAGAAATATTGTTTCTAAATTCTCATGCGTTCTTCCTGTGATTACATTCTGTGTATCTTTTTTCCTGCTACAGGCCAGATGGCCTAGTGTGATTTCTGTCACTTGACCAGATGGCTGAGCCACCAAATAGCCATGCCATATCATCATGCCAGATACCCACATTCCTTAACACCTCTCTGCTGAGGACCAGACTTGAAGGCTTCTATTGTAAGGCCTACATGGGCCATGTCATGTACACAATGGAGAAAGCTGGAAGTTGGATCACCTGACTGCAGGCAGGGCCTCTAACTTCTTAGCCAATCCCTACACACCTGATATTGGCAGTTATGGCAACCAGAAATTGGGCACACACCTCTGCCGCTTGTGATTGGCTGATGGCCACAGCTGAAGGTGACTGGCATGGGGTATAACTCCGTGGTTCTTTAGGGAAGAGCTCTCTTCCTCCTGCTCCTGGGATCCTGACTTTTGAAACAAAGAGTTTCTTTGTGAACTGATTGCCGGTTGCTAATCTTCTGTTATTGTGGATCTGTATCTCTGAGCAGGCCTGGACTATATACCTGCACAAGATGGGATTTCTCTTCAAAATCCCTTGGTGCCAACCTGTACTGTTATGCAATGGACACTCTTGGACTATCTGATGCTACACTTAACTCGGTAACTATGATTATTATTAATGTGCAGTAAGGGCAAATAGCCATAGGTTGTTATTATTTTTGTACCCTCTATCAGTCTCTTGTTATGCTTTGCACTGAATAAAGATCATTCATATTTGTAATTGTCTCTGATGCGGTAATTGAGCTACAGGGCTAAATCTTGTGTCTAAGTGCTGACCACAGAGCTATCATTGTGAGAGTAGGTTTCCTCTCACCCCTGGACTGGGCTGAGTGGGTTTAATCCTGTACACATAGTTCTTATGTTCCTGAGTGGTGCCCTATCCCCACCACTAACAAAGCACACGCACATGTGCACACACACAAAAATCATTTCAATTTTTGTTTTTATCTTCACTGACTTTAGAAGGTCTAGTTGTTTTCAGCTAGTCTATATCACTCTACTAAGAATTCCACAGTCCAGTCTGTTCCCCAGTTAACCCATCATTTGGTGTTAAACCAGAATGAGAATCTCTGAAGTAGGGGTGTGGACCAAAACAAAAATTCTGTATTTTTCAGGTTTGGATCTACCGAATCAAAAAGTAAATAAATCAGTATTTGCCCATATTATTGAATCCCAGTATTGGTATGATACACAGTGGTATCAGACTAGCCAAATTTATTCGGCACAATTATAACCTATGGGGATTGTCCTCAAAGGGTATAATAATTCCCCTTGAAGGGGGAGGTCCTATCACTGAAGGGACCTTCTTTTCAGTGAAGGGAGTGTGCTGCCTCTGTGACGTGACTCCAGAGAGTTTTAAACTTTAAAGTTTAAATCTCCCTCTGGAGTTGCGTCGCAAAGGTGGCATGCTCCCTTCATTGAAGGGAAGGCAATTTGCCTTCCCTTCAGTTGTGACAGCCTGCTACCCTCGAGCTAGCCCTCCTGCCTTCCCTGGCCCACCTGCCAAAGCGGGCGAGCTGAGGAAGGCCTGTAGTGAGCCCCTCACCTTCCCTGGCCTGCTTGTGGAGGCAGGCGAACCAGGGAAGGCCCTGGAAGGAGTGGGGAGGCATTTAAATGCCTTCCCGTGCCTTCCCCAGCACACCTACCAAAGCGGGCTAACTGGGGAAGGACTGTAGTCAGCCCCCTCACATTCCCTGGCCCGCCCACCAAGGCAGACAAGCTGGGGAATGCCCTGGAAGGAGCAGGGAGGCATTTAAATGCCTCTTCATGCCTTCTCCAGCCCTGCTGTCGAAGCGGGCGAGCCAGGGAATGCCTGGAGTCAGCACCCCCCACCTTCCCTGGCCTGCCTGCTAAGGCATGTGAGCTAGAGAAGGCCTGAAAGGCCTCCCCCCCCCGCAGCCCACAGGAATTTAAAACACTTTCCCTTGTTTCTGGGGCTCGTGCTGCCTTTGCGGTGCGACTCCCCAGCAAGGAAAGATATTTAAAGTTTAAAAACCTTCCCTTGGCTGGGGAGTCTCTTTGCTAAGGCCGCACGAGCCCCAGAAGCATGGGGAAAATGTTTTAAGTTTAAACACTTTCCCTTCCTTGCCCAGCAAAGGGATTCCCTGAATGGATGCCGAATATACAGCATCCATTCGGGGAATCCCTGTTCAGCCAGCCAAATAATTATTCGGTTTGTTTTTCGGTTCATCTGAACCAAATGCACATCCCTACTCTGAACTTATTTGAAGCCTTCTGAGGCTAGATGGGTGGGACCAAATAAAGGACTTTCTCAGTCAGGGCACCCAAACTTTGGAACTCCCTCTGCAGTGAGATTAATTTTTCTCCCTCTATTGGGGTCTTCCATCGGTGGATGAAGACTTCTTTGGTTGGTTTGGATACCCACAATTATTGGCCCTCCTCTTTGGTTCTGGTATTGTTTATTTCTGTGTTTATTAAATTATTTTATAATGTTAAATGTTGTTATTAACTGTTCCATGTTTTAATGTCTTATGTGTGCCACCTTGGAAACCCTGATTAGGTGGAAAGGTGGCATAAAAATGTTTAAAATAAATAAAATTAAAAAATATTGACTGAACAGGACACAGTGAACACATTGGGATGGAAACAGAGAATGACAACAGAACTTCCAGCTCCCAATGTTCACACATTTTTTGTTTTTGTTTTTTTGAATTCCTAGTTTTTATTGATAAGATAAAAGAACAGAAAAAGAGAGAAAACATACATAAAATACAATGTAAAATAGAACACATTTTACACATTGTTTGGAAGGTGACAAGACAGCCACACAATCTTAGGCAAGTCTACTAGGAAGTAAGTCTCATGTTATTCAGTGTGGGGTTTACTGAATTGTAGCCCTAGTCTCTATAACCATGTTTTCAGCCAGTGTCTTCTGTGGACTTCTCAAACACCCATACCTTAAAATGCCAGCTGTAGATACATTGTCTGCTGTTCACATCTTAGCATCTGCAATCACAAGAATGGATTGCAAGATCTGTCATCTAGGTTCATGACTGGGCCACACACCTTTGCTTAAAGAAGTTATCCAGCCAAACAGTAAATTCAACTGAAAACAAACTCTTTCGTTTTAGTTCTCAACTTAGGCACCATGTTCCAGGAATACAGTGTTTCAGTGTCTTGAAATGCAGTATTTTAGTCATGGAAGAGTAGTACAGTTTCCCTGAAGCCATGTGAACTCATGCACACAGGAATAGATATGGATGTTGACAGCTCAGCAGCCACTTATGGGCACTGAGTTATGCTGTCATAAGGCACACAGAGGCACTAAAGCAGCTTGTTATTACAACAGATGGGTGATGGTACAGAATAGTCAGCTGTACAGTCTTTCTACAGTGGGAGAAAAGTACAGGAGATGGTTTCTTGATAGCTTAGAATCTCTCTCCAGCTTTTGGTATGAGAGACCCATCAGAACTTGGACAACGGAACACCCACACACTTTTAATGGGCGGGGGGACAAACAGTTGAAACTAGTATATTGCATCGATCAGAGAAAGAGATATTGATTTTCTAGCTAAGCTGAAACCAAGAGTGTATCTGTGGGTGAGGGAGACTGTACTTGATCTGGATGTTTGTATATTAATAAATAAAACATATTACATGGACACCACAAGCCTCTTCTGTTCTTTCATTCAGAAGAAATTAAACACTGTATTGCTGCCAGTATAACTTCTGAGCAAACTCAGGTATGGACAGCATAACAGTATAAAGCTGCATGGTTTTGAAAGGTTCCCTTAGGCATCAAGAGCCAGACTTCAAAGACTATACAGGCATTCATATTCCAATATTCTATGAGTCAACTTCCCTCCCGAACATCTCAAAAATGAAATGATTGCTAACTCACTCTTAGAGACTAACTTGGATGAATGGATGGGTTTGAATCAGCTGTTCTCTGTAGGATCTTTTGCTGTTGATGGCCTGGTGTGTATTGCTGTGTGAGCTTAATGATGACAGTGATGGTGACTGAGGAGGGGCTAAAAATATGAAAGCCCAAAGGGAGGGGAACAAACAGTGCTCTTGCTGTGTGCTAGCCAATCTGGTAAAGTAGGTGGCTGACAGGAGGCTAACATCAGCAACTATTGATCTGAAAGCTTAGGTTGAAACTGATTCACAGTGAAAGGCAGAGGTGCTGACCAGACACTAATTAAAGCACACAGACCTTTTTAGGACCTTATTGTTCACTGAACTATAGATCTTGACATGCTGGAGGAGAGTGTTGCGTTGTTTCAGAATGAAAGCTAGAGATGCAGATGCTAAAAGAGGCAATTACACCCAACTGAGGCGCTGTCAATCTCCTTGTTTGGAGTTACATTCAGGATTATTCCTGAATTTATTTATCCCATTTCTACATGTCTGTGTAGGATTGCCAACTCTGGGTTGGGAAATTTCTGGATACTTGGGGGGTGGAGATTGAGGACAGTGGAATTTGGGGAGGAGAGGGACCTCAGCAGCATATAATGCCCTGGAGTTCACCCTCCAAAGCAGCCATTTGCTCCAATGGAACTGACCTCTGCAGTCTGAAAATCAGATATAGTTCTGGGAGATCTCCGGGTCCCACCAGGAGGTTCCCCCTTCTTAAAACTCACAACAGTCTACAAGAAGTTACATTATAAACAATCCGCTGAGGCAGGTCCAACTGAGAGATAGTGATTTGCCCAGACCATCCAGTGAGTTTCATAACTAAACAGGAGTGGAGGAAATCAGGTTGTATCAGGTTGCTAGGTGATAATTGATCATTTGTTTGTTTTTCTCCAATAAAGAACCTGGACAGATTTCAATACGCAGCTAGCAGACTTTTCACTAAAACAAACGATGCTCCTCCACCCAGACAGAACCTCCCCTGTAATAAAAGAACTGAAGCTGGAGCTCAAGCAGGGACAGCACTTGTACTGTTCATCTCTTGAGCTCCTCAGATCAATGTTCAACATGTCACACAATGTGTTAACAGAGCAATGGTTCATCGGAGATGCCAAATTCCATGAATCCCCAACTCAGCTTCTGCTCAGAAGCATATCTATCTCACTGCAGGGATGGGTTAGAGGGTTAGAGTAACATCACCTCTCTTGATGGATTATCATCCCCCCTGATGCAGAATGACTTTTTCATTCAGTACAGATAACAGTACCTTGAAATGTATGTCTATTATTCTCCTGCCTGTTTCTTAGTACCATATATCTTTTGTTATTTCATTATTTTTATGATGGTCGCTTAGGTTTTGCATTTGTTTCTTTCAATTTTTTATCATAGGTGGGCTGAAGGTCCTGCTTGTGCCTTAATGTAGAACATCTGTTTTAAAAATAAAACATTTATTTAAATAGCACCGTTGAGCTCACTCGCCTTAGCTACATGTCAACCCAAGGAACATCCACAGATCTCCACAGAGAGGGGCTCTGTCACTGATGTGCATCTCATTTCAAATTAAATCAAGTTGGAGAGTCCGCCGTTTCTGTGCTTCTGAAAATTAACAAGGACAGTGACTACAGCTGATATTCAGGAATAGGCAAAACTTAAAGGATAAATAAGCAAAGGTTGAAGTTATGGATAGCTGGCATCTGATATGGTGTTGATATAATCTTCAGCCATCAGTAAGATATACCACTTAGCAGCTCTATGTTAATATTGTTTTATGAAAGCCTACTTTCACCCCCTGTGAAAATAGTAGAACCTCTGAAGAAACAGAGAAGGCAGCAGGGTTTCTGAGACCCCATTTCTAGAGGCCCAGTCAAATGCTTGCCCTTATCTTTGTTGCCTAAGACTGCATTTACAACAGCTCTCCTTGTACATTTTTTTTAAAAAAATATCATATCAGTTTGCTCCTGTACTTCGTTTCTGTCTTGCTCTTTGAATGGTTGCAGGGCTGCTGAGAGCCCCCATTGGCCCCCATACAAAGATTCCACCTGCCTCCCTGTGACCCTGATCCAAACCAGATATAACAAAACAAATAATTTTGCTTGCTGTTTCCATGAATCTATAGTAATAAAAGAATAAGCCAGTATGTCCATTGACGGCAGGCATAACTCATCAGAGGATAAAGCTAGGAGGCTTAAAAACTGACCACCAGCTTTAGGTTGACTGTGGACATTCCAGGGCCAAAATCGAAAGGCATGGGAATATCCTGGCCCAGGTGAGACAACCCCCACCCCCAGTGCTATTTGCGATGGAAGCAAAAGGTCTCTGTTTGTGGCAGGAACAATTCATCAGAAAATGATGCTATGTGTTTCAAAACTGGCCACCAACGCCAGAATAGTGATGGAAGTTGCAGTGCCAAAAATGAAGGGAATTGTAACACCCTGAGCCACGTTATCTTCACGACAGACAACATGTAATAAGAGAGCTTGTAAGCAACCTGTCAGGCATCTCTAATACTCAGATACCCAATGCACCATAGAAGTTGCTCGGTGAAACACTCTCAGCCAGACTTACCTCACAGGATTGTTGAGGATAAAATGGAAGGCAGGAGAACAATGCAGCTTTGGGTCCCTATTGGGGAGAAAGACTGGTTATAACATTATGTCATTTGTCATATAGCAAAGTAGCCTTTACAAAGGGCTATTAGGTCTTCCACCAACACAATAATAATGATAATAACCCAGTACTTGAATTGGCTGTTCTAACTTCTGTTCCATGTTTATAACCACTAAAACAGATTAATGTTCCATTATCATGCATGTAAAGGGTGGAAGAGGGGGGAAGCATCCTTTTACTTCTTTGTTAGATCATGGGAAAATATGATTTCCCCTCCGTTCAAAATATTTAAAAAGTTTTTCTGTGATACTACTATTAAGTAAATTCTGTTGCCAAGCAAGATAGGGATAAGAAGGAATTGTAAATAAACGGGGGGCACCCAGAAAAATTAGGTGCAGGGAGAGAAAAATGAATGACAAAAGTGTGGAAAAGGGGGAGAGAAAATACAGAAAATAGAGGGAAATGCTGTTTTGCTTCAACACACTAACTATTGCTTTGCAAGATCTAGCTGAGCTGGGTGCAAGAAATTGAAGAAATAAAGGATAGACTATTGGAGACAGCAATCTTGTTAGGAGGCTGCAGGTTGGCAATTACTGCAGCAGCATCAGCCACACTAGCTTGTTTTAGTCCAGTACTGGCTTGGTTGGTGGGCTTAGCATGATCAGTTAAGCACGTTTGCTTAAGTCTTCAGTCCTGCAGTCTTGCAGAAAGGCTGGCCAGAGGGCCTTTTACTGTGTTCTCAGACTTCTGTGCACCCCTAATGGCTGCAGCAGAACTGCATTAAAAGGTAAATAGTCGGGTGGATGCAGCATTTGGCTGTATACAGCATTATGTTGGCTTTAGGGGCTCTCCAGCTGATTTGCCCAGTTATGTTTGGACATGTGCAATCTTCCACTCAGGATTAATTGCTGCGGGTGCTAGTAGCTAGCATAAGGAGGCATGCCTGGGCTTGTCTGGCAGGCCACTTAGATGGAGAGTGGGGATGCATGTCTGGGCTTGTCTGGGCAGGCCACCTTGTTGGAGCTTGAAGCCCCAGAACAAAGGCTGGTAGAATCCTGGAACCTGCCTGAGGATTGGCCCCTGAGGGCAGCCAGCCAATCTGGAGCCTGGAGGCCATTTGAACTCACCAATTGCATGGGGGCTTGGAGTGGCTTAGGTGTATATAGTTAGGGGAGTTGCCTCATGTAAAGCATTCCTGTTGAGATGCAATAAACTGCTGCTTGTTGAAATCACCCTGTCTTCACCTCTGCCATGTTAAACCCACTATTTAACATGCCCCCCACCCAAATTTTGTCCCCCCAGTCCCCTCCCCTCAGCAGCCCTAAATTGTTGCAGTCCACACTTGTAGAAATCAGTAAGGAGCTGTCATGAATTAGGTTCACTGCTACCAGTGGCAGACTTTGAAGCCTATATGCCGGAAGATCCATTACTGTCCATTTACCTCTTCACATGTGTGTGTGTGGGGGGGGGGGAGGTCATTTGGAGTTTTATTGCTTTACATTTGGATTTATAAACTACCTTAAACCATGACAAAAGATAGGGCATACATACATACATACATACATACATACATACATACATACGGGAATATGTTCTATTTTCCCACTAGAAATGACAAAGTGGTGCACTTTGTTGAAAGGAGTTATGCCTACTTGTACTGTATTTTATTTATTCATTTAGTAGATTTTTTAAAGATCCTACCTTTACTCCAGAGAGCTAAGGGCCATTTACTTTGATCTCTCTTCCTCCAATTTATCCTCACAAGTACAGATGTAATATGCCTGTAAATTCTGAAGCCATCTGGGGAGGATGGAAATTTTAAGGAAAATTAAAATACATGCTATAGTTAATCTGTCCCTTATATATAAAGCCATAGTGGGGCCCAACGTTCCAATACACACCAACAGTGTTTGGAGGCTTGAACTGTCTGTCAGAAGACGCTGGCTTGGCTGGCTGCTTTGTGTAGTCCCGCCCACGTCAGCCCCGGCCAGCGTGTTCGGTTCAGTCTGTTCTGGGCCTCTGACTGGAGAGGACCATCAGCAGACTGAGCGCAGGGACGGGGCTTCTACGGTTGGGCCGCTTCAGCCCACTCTTCTCTGATTGGGCCAGCGTTTCAAGGTCATTTGCATATTGAAGCTGATTGGACTTCACTCCATTCCACACCTCAAACTCCCCCCCCCCCCCCAAGGCAGTTGGAATTGTCAGTTGAATATGGGACCTGGGGTTTTCTGGTTTTTTTCCCCCCCCCCCGCAAGGCAGTTGGAATTGTCAGTTGCATATGGGACCTGGTGTATTCTGAGGTAAAATATGTCCTCACTCACAACACATCACTTCCCCTTCAAAAGAAACAATCCCAATAACACAATCATGCCACACCACAAAAAAGACAGATCACACCACAAGCAGAATAACACAAGGCAAAAAATGATAGGAAAAGGTGCCAGCAGTCACCCCATTACTGCCACAGATATGTACCTGAGAGCGCTTCAGAGGATGGTGTGCAGGTCCCAGGTTCATGTTTTAAAAGCTGCCTGGGTGATTATGGACCATTCACACACTATCAACCTTAACATAACTCATAGGGTAGTTGTGCGGATCATACGGGGGAGAGGAGAATGATGTCAGCTGCTTTGGTTCCCACTGCAGGGAAACACTGTCCTTTCCCTAGGCAGAGGCTGCGGGGGGGGGGATGTAAACCTGAAGACAGGCAGGCAGATAAAGGTAGGCTGATGGTTGCCTGGAAAGGACATAGGGTTGCCAACTCCAGGTTGGAAACTTCCAGGATATTTTAGGGACCAAGCCTGCTGAGGGGGGGGGGTCTGAGGAAGAGGAAGAGGGGGACCTCAGACAGATACACCATAGACCCCACCCTCCAAACAAGCTGTTGCCA
>NW_015169899.1:3674-15131 GCF_001447785.1 Gekko japonicus | reverse complement strand
GCCCTCTACAGCATCCACCCCCCAAACCTCCAGGTATTTCCCTCCTTAGAGCTGGCAATCCTACTTTCCCCTCAGTGCCTGTTGGTAGGCATCTAAGCTTGGTCCTGTCACCTACTTTGGCCTTTGGGAGAAAACACATTGGGGCCAGTCCTGATAGGGTTGCCAACTCCAGATGGGAAATTCCTGGAGATTTGAGGGATGGAGCCTGAAGAGGGTGAGGTTTGAGGAGGGGTGGGACCTCAGACAGGTACACTGCCATAGACTCCACCCTCCAAACCAGTCAGTCCCACATAGGGAACCATTGTTGCCAATCTCCAGGTGAGGGCTGGAGACCACTCAGAATTACAACTGCTCTGCAGAAGGGAGGGCAGAAGTCAGCTGAAGCCAAAAGGGCAGATAATGGTAGGTTGATGGTTAGCTGGGAAGGAGATGGGGTTGCCAACTCCAGGCTGGCAAATTCTTGGGGTTTGAGGGGTGGAGCCTGGAGAGGGTGGGGTTTGTAGAGGGGTGGGACCTCAGACAGGTAGAATGCCATAGATTCCACGCTCCAAACCAGCCATTTTGTCCTGGGTAACAATTGTTGCCAATCTCCATGTGAGGGCTAGAGATCACTCAAAATTACAACTGCTCTTCAGGTAGCAGAGATCAGTTCCTCTGGAGAAAACAGTGGACTCTGTCATTACACCCTGCTGAGGTCACCACAGCAAATTGACACTGTTTGCCCAAAGCCAGAGCACTCCCCCAGAGCCTCTTTCTAGATCTCGTTGTATTTATTTCCACAACAGGCCTTATTCCTAGTTTTCTATAAAACCTAAACATTTTTTACTGATTTAACAACTTACAATGCATCAGTTATAACATTGTTACCTTATAAACTCATACTATTTGGCATATTTATGTTATTAAAAGTATAAATGTCCTCATTTTCTATAAGAAAAATTACAAATATACCGAATACTTAAGAAAGAGTTGCAGACTAATGCAACCTATGTTACCATAGCACATGTATCTTTAATTTTTGCCCTCCATGAAGTAGGAAAAACAGAACAATGAAACTGTGTCATGGAAGCTCATTGGGTAACCTTGAAACAGTTACACATTCTCAGCCTAAAATTAAGAAAAAGAGAATGATGCAAGCTGCTTTGGATCCGCATTGTGGAGAATGGTGGGGTATAAATGAAAAATAAACAGTTGGTATAGCTGAAAGGTTAAAAAAAAAGGTAAAGGTCCCCTTGCTCGA
This sequence comes from Gekko japonicus, assembly GCF_001447785.1. Classification (NCBI taxonomy): domain Eukaryota; kingdom Metazoa; phylum Chordata; class Lepidosauria; order Squamata; family Gekkonidae; genus Gekko; species Gekko japonicus. The sequence goes on along the minus strand of NW_015169899.1, from coordinate 13,891 downwards.
AAGCCAGTCGAATCCGACTCTAGGGTTGCGGTGCTCATCTCCATTTCAAAGCCAAAGAGCCAGCGCAGTCTGAAGGCGTTTCCATGGTCATGTGGCCTGCATGACTAAACACCAAGGCGTACGGAACGCTGTTACCTTCCCACTGAAGTGGTACCTATTTATCTACTTGCAATTTCTTGCTTTCGAACTGCTAGGTTGGTAGGAGCTGGAACTAGAGACAGGAGCTCACTCCGTCATGCGGCACCCTGGGTCTCGAACTGCTGAACTACTGACCTTCCACAGTGGAAGCTGAAAGGTAGGAGCAGGTAAATGGTTGGTGGGTGTGTAGGAAAGAGAGAAGGAATCTGGGAAAGGTGAGAACATGAGGAGTGCCAGGAAAAGGGGAAGAGGAAATAGTGTTGGAAAGGGCTTACCAGAGAAAATGGGGTACCCCTATAAGTGGGTTCCCAGCCTTGCAAATGGGCCTGGCCACCACATAACTGGACCATAGTTTTCCTCTGTTGAGGCTGCCAGGAGAGCAAAGGAAAGAAAGCTGAAGACAAGGGGACAGATAAGATAGGTTGGCAGGTGTATGGGAAGAAGAGAAGAAATCAGGAAAAGGGAAGAGGCTATTGCGGTTTTCAGGGAAGGCAAAGAGAAGAGAGTGAGAAAATATTTCATAGGCATCCCCTCTCCCATGTTCTCCTAAATTTCCCAAATTTTAATTGGAAAAATTGAAGAAATCCCCAGACTTTTTCATGCTATATTTTGAATGAGAAAACCTTTGCCTTAGGAAACATTTCACAAATTCTGAAAGATAAAATATTTTATAGGAGGCTTTTTTTTTTTTTAATGCTCCCTGGATTTCCCCTTTTTTCCGCTGGACAAATTGAAAAAAAGTCCTTGGGAGGGGGAAACAGAAAGCATCCCCCATCTTTTCCTCCCCTCCCTGGACCTTCACATCTCTACTCACAGTAACCCTTTTAGGTAGGTTAGGCTGAGAGGGAATGACTAGCCCAAGATTACCCAGCGAGCTTCCACGGCAAAGTGAGGATTTGATTATGGTTTTTCTTGGTCACTGCACCACACTGACTTCCAGAAAATAAATGTTGCAGTCTGCTGCTTGCAAAAGCAGACTGGAACCCCTCCTTCCTTCCTTCCTTCCTTCCTTCCTTCCTTCCTTCCTTCCTTCCTCCTCCCTCCCTCCCTCCCTCCCTCCCTCCACAAATGAGTACTTCCTCCTGCCATGTCAAGCAGTAAACTGAAAGTAGCGTTTTTCTTCTGATGTCTGTTGAAGCATTGTGAAGAAAACTAAAAAAAAGTATCTGTTTAACAAAGCATTAACTTCTCCATAACAAATCTGGGAGCTGTTGCTGTAATGTTATTCTCCTGGGACTCAATGCTGACTGTACGATGAGAACATAAGAATTGTCTCATTGACTCACATGAAGGGCCTTCTCCCCAGGACCAAAAACAGACTGTACTTTGAGAACTAGGAACTGCCTTCTTGACTCAGACAACTGGGACTAAATGAAGACTGTACTATAAGGATTGCTTTACTCTCTGAGATCAAGGGCAAGGCCAGGTTGTTTTGCAGACTAGGTGAAGATACCTTCTGCCCCCCCCCCCCCGGTTCCCCCACCCATTTTCAAACATAAATGCATTTTAGGAAGAATGAAAAACACAAAATTTGAAATTGCTAATTTATTTTGTTTTAATTGTGAGAACAAGTAATACAATCTCTAATTTTCTCTCTCAAACAGGAAAAAAGAAATCACAAAGCATTTTGAAAAAAACCTGTTAATTGTGATGCTGAAATCTAAGTCTCTAATGTTTCCATTTTAGGCATATCAGAATCGCATTTTGTGTGCCTTTTCTTTAGCAAATTTTGTCACAAATTCCTTAAGGTCAAGCTTTGAAACAAAATGTTACAACTTAAAGGGTTATTAAACAGAATGTATGAAAGGCAACTCTTGCTTTCCAGAGTCCTGACTCTCTGGGGGAAGAAGCCTAAGCCCAGTCCCTGAACACCTCTGGATGGCTACTAAGCCAGCATGAACCTGATTGGGCAGGGAGGGTGGGGTATAAATTCAATAAATAATAAATTTGTCAGGAGATATGCCCACCCAAGTGCTGCTGGGATGAAGAGAATGTTGGAAGTTCCAGGTGCAAATGTCCCCTGTCTCAGACCTCCAGACTGAGTGGCAAGAGAGGCTAGATGGCTAGACAGGCATACTGAGCCTTCTTCCTGTCTTGACTCCTTCAGCTAGTAAGTCAGTGCAATCTCAGCTCTTTCCTATCCAAAGTGTACTTCTCAAATAAAGTGAGTATTTCTCTTCTAAACTTGCAACATGGCTCTGTGTAGCCGAGTAACCTGGCGCTCCTGCGTTTGTAGCTTTATTTAAGTACTCTGCTAATGAATGGTGATGCCTGGACTAACCACACCAGTTAACCCAGAAAGAGATCAGTCCACCAGGAGAAAATCGTGACAGTGGAGGGAGGGCTCTCTGGCTTTGCTCCCATGTGCGGGTTCTGCCCCTCCCCCATCCCCAAAGTGGGCCTTTCCTGGAATGCACCCCCCAAAGGTGCAGGAATTCTCCACCCGGGAGTTGGCAACCTTGGCTGAGCATGATCCCGCTTTCTTCCCTCCGTCCATCCCTCTCTCACACGATCTCCAAGCTCGGGATTCCTCGGCGAGCAACTCACCTCCAAAGACCCCCCCTCCTGCCACCCTCCAGCTGCTGCTGTTGCACGGCTCTTTCACGTGGCTGGCGGCTCCTCAGCATCCTTTCCCCGGAGCAAACTCTTCCCCCACCATGCAAAAGAGCCCCCCCTCCCCGACCCCCCGCTCCTTGGCCTCTCCGGCAAAGGGCTCACTGGGCTTAACTCCTTCAGGCCTACAGAGGAAGGAAAAAAGGCACCCATCCTGCCCTCCCCACCAAGAGGAGTGTTGCCCAGGCTGCCCTCCGCCATGCCCTCTGCAGCTCCAAATGGGGCTACTCGGGAGGAACCTGGTGGGTGGGCACGGGGGGCTCCTTCACTCCCCAAGGAGGATCTGGTGCGTCTATGAAGCAGGGGGCTGGAGCTGCCGCCGGGTCCCTTCTTCATCCTCCTCCCCCCGAGGCAGCCAGGAGACGGCAGCAGCCCAGCCCGGGTGAGCCCAGAAGCGGGGACCAGTGCCCGCCCGGGGGTGCCCCCTTGCTGTCCTCTGCTGCCGCCTCCTCTTCCTCTGCTTCTGCCTCGCTGGCTTACTGGCATTGGTGAAGGGGCATGAGATGTGGGCGATGGGGGGAGGCTTCTGCTGCCGAGGCTGCTGCCGCCACCAGCAGGCACAGCAATGGTGCTCAAGGAGCAGCACCGGCTCCGACTCTCTCTACATTCTAATCTGGCTGGCGGCCTGAGGCGGGAAGTGAGCAGGGCGGGCCGATAGGCAGTTCTGTGCCCCTCTGGGGCCTCCGCTCTAGGCGGTCGCCTTGTTGGCCGGCCCTGATCAAGGGCCTTCTAGTTCAAATATCTGTTTCCTTCATGCTCTGGAAATTCACAGGAATGATATGATAGAAACTGTTGTCCTCTGGGAGAAGGGGGTGGATATAGTGATTCAAGAATCTTTCTCCTATGGGTCAACCTCTCTTACATATTGACCAAGAACATGATACAAAAATTGTTTGCTGACCCCAAGCTCTTCCACCAGGCCTTCAACTAGGAGCCGCCGCCACCACTATCAATAACAACTGAAATCTATAGAGCCTGGCCCTTGGTTTGCTACTGACAGCCTGTGCCCACCAATTATTCTGAGAAAGATCAGCAAGCCAAGCATTTAGACAATCTATGGAATGCATTCATGTGGAAACGACATCTCTATGATACCAAAACAATTCTGCTTGCACTTTTATATTGCATTGGTTTTAACGAACTGCTTTTAGATGTTTTATGGTAACTGATTGTTATTTATTTACATTATGTAAGCCGCCCTGAGCCTGCCTCAGTGGGGAGGGTGGGGTATAAATCAGAATAATTAATTAATTAATTAAATATAAAAAATTAATATCAGATTACTTCTAACTAAAGCTTGACCTGGTCTTCAAATGCTGTTAGAGCTTGTAGAAAATTATGGTGGCATGTTTAGTTTTAGGAGCCTTTTAGTTGTACAGTTTCTCCAAAATTCTTAGGAATTAGTGATCAGATGAGTGATTAGTTTTTTCAAGGGTGCCATAACATTAATGCAAGATTTAAAAGACATGTCATATTCAGATCTATTGTCTTTCACTTAGTAGAGAGAATGAAAGACAGAGTTTTTTTAAAAAAGAAAAGAACAAAAGCCCAAACCAGGAGCAAATTAGAGTATAATGAATTCCATTAGTAAATTCCTGAAGCAGATCATTAATGATAAGACACAACTTTGCAGGTCATTAATTGTAGAGCAAATTTTAAATCAGAACTGGCCTCACTAAAGACAAAGGTAGACAGACAGCCATATAATAAATGCAATTCTCTTCATTAAAATTTGGAAGCAGAGAAATTAGTAAGTCAAGCACTAATTACCAAATTCTGATATTTATAGAAAGTATTTTCTTTCTATAATGAATCAATATAACACTAACAGCTACATTTTCTAAGCTGTCTATAGTCAACACTAACACAGAGATAATGGAGAATCTGTCTTCTTCTCAACCCCTAGAAAGGAAGTCACCTGAAAACAAACAACCAATCTGTATCACAGTAGAAGCTACTTTTCCCCGGGCTAATTCCCCATTGGCTCAATGCCAGGTATCCCTACCAGGTCAGTCTAAACAATAGCAATACTAGGCAAACAAGTTAACCCTATAATGACTGAATTGTCAGACCTTGTAAACACACGCATTTCCAACAATAAGGGGGCACATTGTTGTATCCCAGAATGAATTCCAGGCGAAGTGAGCCTGACAAGATGAAGGTCTTGGGACTGTGGCATAGAAATAATTGGACTAAAAGCTCCCTCCCAGTTCTGTGTTTCTGAACTGAGAGGCATGGCTTAGCGGACTTTGAAAACACAGTGGGGAGGCAGCTGTGAGTCAGTTTCAAGTGCAGCCATTTGGCCATGGAGTGCTTCTGGGGGGGGTGAAGGGTGAGTCTCAATCGCAAAATCAACACAAGGCACATGCCCCACTCCTCTCAATGCCCAGATCATATTTTACAACATTTATCCATCTTGCCCTTCCTGGCCTTTCTCTGTGGGAATGCATTTCTTTTCTCTTTGAGGTTGTGGACCATTTTATGGCTCTATTTCCTGCAAGTGGCTGTCAGGGTCTCAGGGACTCCCTGGTGCACTTCAGAGCACTTTACATCTCCGGGGCATGACAGAGGTCTACCACCTGCCTTTTGTATTATTTCATACAGCATGGCTTGGGACACCTACAGTTTGCCCCATGGAGTGATGTATTTCATTAGTTCTTATTGCCTTCTGAAAGCATTAGTGCTTTTCCCAAAGGAGCTCAATCATAACATTGGTATATTTGATAAATATATTTGGGTAAAGAAAAATGCATTGCTTTGACAAATGGAGAAAAATTGCTTCAGAGGCCTACATTTTTTTCTCTTCTAAAATGAAAGTGACCTTTATATAACTGTTTCCATTTAGAGTAATGACAAGATTATTCAATTAATACTTTTACAAGCTACAAAAATGTTGGGACTCACCATGGGATTTAAGGGCTTATATCCAATACACATTCATTTAATATGCATGCAAGGGAATCCTGAGGGTACAGAGGGAAATGAAAACCATAGTATATAATGAGCCTCCCTAACTGGGGGAAAAACACATAGTTACAGCTCAGCCCCCTTCCCTTTTTCAAGAAATCTAATATTTGACTTAGGGTAATGATGCCTCTTCTGAAATTAATCTTGTATCTTTAATTATTCAAATCTCCAGCATTATTGAAACCTTTCTAATTATTCCCATTGCTCAGTGGTATTAGCAAAATTTATGCTTAAATTTAAAATCACTTTAATGGGAGCTGTATTATTCTCATGTTCATTTGCCTATTTGAGATTTCACCTCTGAGAGGAAAAAAGGTTGACTGCAGCCAACATCGCCTTTATTAAAATTATCCTCTTTGCATTTTTACTGGTAACATAATAAGGAAAGATGAGGACCACTTATTAGATTCCTTTACACTTCCTTATTGTCAAATCCCACCTTTCATTATCTCATTTACTCCTCAAAATTCTTATAGTGCTAACATTCTTTTATGATCATTTAGGTTTATCAACTGACAAGATTTTATGTACCTTTTTCTGTGGAAGTGCCCTTGAGAAACTATGATTACTTACTGCAGATAAAGAAAATTATGTGTCACAGTGCTGTTTTGTATAGATCCTTCACCTAACATCCCACATGAGAATCTTACATCATACAATGTTAAGGTGGGTTGGTGAATATATTTTATTGGAGAAATGGTGTATACAATCTTTAGAACTAACTACAAAATATTCAGCATTGAATCAAATATAGCCAATACCAAGAAAAATTATTAAGGTCCAGTTTCCATATTACACTGAGACAGAATATTGTGTACATAGAGGCCATTACTATTTATGAGTTGGTACTTTAGTGATGTCACTCTAGCAATTCCTGCATCCTCTGAGGTACAGCAAGCCCATCTTGGTCTTATGTGCACATCTTAGTGTGAAATTTGACATTAAATGATGTTGCACCTCAATTAGTCTTCTAAACAGGCTTTGGAATGGAAACCATATGGTAGTCCTAGAAGACAATCTACATCTGAAAAGGAAAATTTGGAGAAGGACCCTTTTGATTCTTGTAGATCTGCAAATAGCATTTGGAATTGTTGATCCCTAGGTGTTGCTGGACAGTTGGAGGTTGCAAAATTTTTGAAGGGATTTTCATATCTCACAGGATGAGTTTTAGAAAGATATCAAAACACAGCTACTTTGTCCATTCAGAGTTATTCTGTGGAATACTGTAACGATCCATTCTGTCCCTATACGTTTAAAATTTATACAGGAAGCTCAAGCCTGAACTCTCCCTAGAAGCTAACATGACCAAACTAAAGCTTTCATACGATTGTCACATTATGAGAAAACAAAATCCATTGGAAAAGACAATAATGCTAGGAAAAGGCAGCAGGAAAAGAGGAAGACACAACTAAAAATAGAGTTACTCAGTAAGGAAAGCCACAGACCTCAGGCTGCAAGTCCTGAGTAAAGCTGTTAACAATGGGACATTTTGGAGGACATTAATTCATTGGATCCTCATAAGCTGGAAGTGACTTGATGGCACTTAACACACACCTATGAAGCTCAGTTTGGGATGGTCCTGAGGTTTGATGCACATCAGCTGTATTCAGCAGAAGAAGCATCCCTTAGCTGAAGGAGCAAATTTGCTAAGAGTGAATTAAGGTAAATCCAGACAAGACTGCAATACTGACTGATGATTGGTGTCCCTTCGTAGAAAAAGAGCTAGGGGAACTCATTAGCATAACTCATTAGCATATGCCATCCCCCTGACATGACCAGAAGTATGTCATGAGGCCCCACCCCCTGAATGCGCTCGCCCACTTCGGGAGAGGGGATCAAAGTGTAATACAAGCCTCCTCCGAGACTTGATCACACCAATCTCAACCCTCTCCTGGGTCTTGATGCCTGCCAGTAATTCCCCCTGCCTGGGGGAAGCCGCGTCGGACCAAAATACAGTCCATACTGCTGTAAGGAACACCCGTCCACCCTGAGCACTTACAGGGTGCGTCAAATCGCCATTTTACCCCGACCGGAAGCAGGGGGTGGGGCTTCATCGTGTGCCCCGCCCCCCGCCCCTCACCCGGGGAAACTGCGATACCCCACGTTCCCCCCGAAATGACCCCTGGCCAACACACATCTTCCTACTCTGGAAAGGAGCATACTCTTGCCAAAGTATTAGATGCACATCTGGGGGAGGTGTACTCTTGCAACTTTAGCTGTTCCTAGATGCTTAAATCATATATTTGATCATAAGTGTCTTTTCTCAGCTGAGACTGATACAGTAGCTCTATGTGCTCTTGGAGGATTATGATCTAGCAGAGGGGTCCCCAAATCTTTTGAGCCTGTGGGCACATTGGGAATTCTGAGAGGGGGTAGTGAGTGCCACCCCAAAAAGGGCCTCTATAGGAGGCAGAGCCAAATCCAAAATAGCTTTTGCATGAGGCAGAGCCAAACAGAATACCTTCCTCCTTCAACCTCAGGGGAATAAGAAGAAGAGGAGGAAGAGGAGATGGGATTTATACCCTGCCTTTCACTCATAATCTCAGAGTGGCTTACAAACTCCTTTCCCTTCCCCTCCCCACAACAGACGCCCTGTGAGGTAGGTGGGGCTGAGAGAGCTCTTTCAAGAACTGCCCTTTCAAGGACAGGTCTGACAGAACTATGGCTTGCCCAAGGTCATCCAGCAGCTGCAAGTGGAGGAGGGGGAATCAAACCCAGTTCTCCCAGATTAGAGTCCGTGCACTTAACCACTACACCAAACTGGAAGAAGGAAAGCCTGAAGGAGGAATGGAACCACACACTGACTAAGGAAAGCCCATGTGCTTACCAGTCTTTCTGATCCTCCAGTAGAAAACCCTTTCGTTTGAATGAGGGCAGCCAGTAACAAGCCCTGCCTTACAATGGCACTGCCCACTTTCTAAAAAGCTTGGCAGGCACCAAGGGAAGTACTGGCAGGTAGCATGGCACCTGCAGGTACCATGCTGGGGAACCCTGATTGTGAAAGCTAATATGTGGAACAAGAAAGGAATTGTATCTGCTGTTCCTACTTCTAACTTCCACAATCACCAGTACTGGTCACACAGAGTCAATGAACACACAAATTTTATTTATTTAGATATTTATGCCTTGCTTTTTTCCTCCAGTGAAGACCCAAAGTGGCTTACCACTTCCCTACTATCTCTGTGGCCCGGCTGAGATTTCGGCGGCGCGAGTCGGTGGGCGGCCCAGCTGAAGTGGACGAGGAGGACGAGGAGGACGAGTGGCTGGGCGCTTGGGGCTCCTCTCCTCGCAGACGAGAGCGGCTGGCCTTGGGCAGACGGGCCGTGGCCCCCCCCTCACAGACGGGAGGGCGGGCCCTGTGCTGACGGGACGCTCGGGAGCGTGGAGTGCGACGGAGGAGCCGTGGGCGGGTTTCGGCCCGCGCGGGGGGCCCCCCCTCAACTGATGGGCGTTCCCACCAGGAGGACAACAAAGACGGGTGTTCCTGTCGGGAGGACAGTAGTGGGACACGAGGCTGGAGCAGGGCTGACGATTGGGTTCCCGCGGTCTGAGGATTTGGAGATGAGTGGTGGTGGCCGTGGCATGGTCCCAACTGCCCATGAGGAGGGTCCGGAACATCTGGAGGCACTGGAGACCTCCCTGCTTGGTGGGGGAGACGGCGGCTCGAGTAGAACGTGGCGCAAGGCACGGAACTGTGAGGAGGAGGGGAATAGAGCACCCTTAGTGGCCGTAATACCATCAGCGACGGCACTAGCAAGGAGATCAGTGGGAGATCCTCCCCTTTTTGTCGCAGAACTGGAGGTGACTTTGAACCCCCCCCTCTTTTAGTGAAGTGGGGTTTGATGGTGGTGGACTGCTGATTAGTAGATTCAGCGGGAATTAGTGGGGGGGGAGTAATAGGAACTGGGTTCTATTTTGGTTTTGTAATGATCTGCTTTTAGAAGGCAGTATGGTCTCATACCCTAACTGTCCTAGAGGATTAAAATTGCTGTATTGCTAGGATGATATATGGAACTGATATATGTAAACTGGGTTGTCGTTTACAATTGTGTATTTTTAGTAGCAATTGAGGGGATTGTATATTTTTATTAGGACGGGAGGGTTCAGATACTAGTCCAGTAGAGCCTAGAGTACGTGGGGTGTAGAGCCATCATCCTTTGGTAGTCTGTGGCTGATGCAAAGACGAACAGAGACGGTGATGCCGGCCCAACAAATTCCGGTGCTCCTGGGGAGGGGGAAGTATAGCGGTGGGTCCAGGCATAGAGCTAAGGGAAGGACACGGAGAAACGGGTTGGCTCGGTGCCCTTCCAGCCTGCGACCCATCCCGAAGGTGGTCAGCGGAGGGGCGAGGATGATTGACTCCCCTCCGTCATTGGTGCTGAGCAATGCCAGGTCAATAAACAACAAGACTGAGGTCCTTCGGGACTTCTTGCTCGAGCAGAGAGCTGACGTGGCATGCGTGACCGAAACCTGGGTGCGGGACGGGGAGACCGTAGCGC
>NW_015169899.1:686-849 GCF_001447785.1 Gekko japonicus | reverse complement strand
CCTGAGCCTGCTTGCGGGATGGGCGGGGTACAAATATAATAAATAAATAAATAAATTTATCCATATAACAACAACCCAGTGAGTAATTTAGATCAGTGTTTCTCAACCTTTTTCCGACCGTGGCCCCCTTCCGACCTTGTTTCCTTTCTGTGACCCCCCTGTC
>NW_015169899.1:381-548 GCF_001447785.1 Gekko japonicus | reverse complement strand
TTATCGGGAAACTGAAATTTACAAATTTACAAAAAAATACCCCACAAAAAGCGAATACAACACAGCTAATAAACAACAATGTTCACATACAAGGGAGAACAAAGCCTCTACCACCGTTGCACAAGATTAAAAAGGTAAAGGTTCCCTTGCTCGAAAGCCAGTCGAAT
>NW_015169899.1:0-362 GCF_001447785.1 Gekko japonicus | reverse complement strand
CTTGCAATTTCTTGCTTCCGAACTGCTAGGTTGGCAGGAGCTGGAACTAGAGACGGGAGCCCACTCCGTCATGTGGCACCCGGGTCTCGAACTGTTGAACTACCGACCTTCCAAAGCCTGCAGTTCAGCATTTGGTACCTATTTAATCTGCTTGCAATTTCTTGCTTCCGAACTGCTAGGTTGGCAGGAGCTGGAACTAGAGACGGGAGCCCACTCCGTCATGTGGCACCCGGGTCTCGAACTGTTGAACTACCGACCTTCCAAAGCCTGCAGTTCAGCATCTTAACCACTTGAGCCACCGCAGCTCCTTGCACAAGATTACAGCGATGCAAAAACACATGACTTTCTTCATTGCACTTCTA
>NW_015169898.1:112442-129029 GCF_001447785.1 Gekko japonicus | reverse complement strand
CCAGGCCCCACCTGGTGGCTGGCAACTCTTGGCCAGGCTGACTTTTTGGTGGTGGCTGTCTCGGTGTGTATGCTAGGGTTGTCAACCTCCAGGCGGCGGGGGGGGGGGGCTGGAGATATTCCAGGATTATGTGTGATCTCCAGAATGGCACAGATCCGTTTCCCTGGAGGAAATGGGAGCTTTGAATGTTGCTGTTTTTCAGTCGCACAGTCGAGTCTGACTCTTTGCGACCCCATGGACCAGGTCTCGCCAGGCCTTCCTGTCTTCCGCCGTCCTCTGAAGTTTGCTCAATTTCATGTTTGTTGCATCTATGACACTGTCCAACCATCTCATCCTTTGCCGTCCCCGTCTTCTTTGACCTTAAGTCTTTCCCAGAATCAGGGTCTTCTCCGGGGAGTGCTCTCTTCTCATTGGGTGGCCAAAGTATTTGAGCTTCAGTTTCATTATCTGGCCTTCCAGGGAACAGTCAGGGTTGATTTCTTGTAGGATTGACTGATTTGATCTTCTTGCAGTCCAAGGGACTCTCAAGAGTCTTCTCCAGCTTTGAATGGTGGACTCTAAATCTCCAGGTATTTCCCGAGCGAGAGTTGGCAGCTCTGGTGGATTTGCGTCATTCAACATCTAATTCCACCGAGGAATCAGGGTTGTCATCAATCCTCCCTCTAAGCAGTGGCGTCTCGTGAGCAGAAATTCTACTTTGTGAGCTATTGGCACTAAAGTGGTGAGCGAGCAATTTGGCTGCTGCATAAATTAGCTTGCTCTGGAGCCCCATCCTTCCTGAGCGAAGACAAGAATGTGTGAGCCGGAGGCTAAAAAGCTCACACTAACTCAGCTTAGAGGGAACACTGGTTGTCGTCCTTTGGAAGCTTCCTGGGACCTTTCTGGCGCAAATCCATTTCGACTTCTTGCTCTGGGTCTTCCGGGAGGCCACCATCATTTGGAGATGTTCTCCTTGAGTGCAAAGGCAAGTGCGGCTGCTCCAGTGACCCCTGTAATGGCCCATCTGATAGCAAAGCAATTTGTCAGTTTGGGGCTGACAGGACGAGGGGGAGAGACTGGCATCCGGAAAAGGTTACTGGTAGAATGAGACATTTATCAGTAAATGTCAGTTTTACCATAATCACAGAGGCACACCGGCTGCGGGTGAATGCTGGAGGGGGGGAGGGGGGTCTCCCAACAGCAAATACTCCGAAGAGGCAAAGTAATTTATTCTGCACAAACAACACAGTTAACTGCTCCGAGAAAAGAGAATTAACAAGAACTATACGGCAGAGTGCAAAATGTAACTTTTATGAAGTTTGACACTGAATGTGCATTTGTCCTTTTAATGGCTTGATTGCAATAATAAAGCTATTATATGTGCGCGTCGCCATCCTTCAAACTGCACAGCGAGAGGCCTGCAAGCTACTGAGGGTAGCAACCAAGTGTCAGGGTCCTTAGGTTATGCAACACAGGGCTTCATGAGAAGATAACTGTTTATTGGTAGATCCAGTACTAGAGACACGTGTACAGCTTGAGTCAGGAATGGCCGCCACTACTATGGCCTCTGACTTATACTAGGATCAACATCCCCCCTGATACCAAGCATGAAGGACCTGTTCATGGCTACCTGATACCAAGCATGAATGACCTGTTCTGGGGAGGGCCATTCCACCCTTGGCTGCTGGAAGGTTCCAAGAAAGTCCCCAAAACAAGGGCAGGATCAACATCCCCCCTGATACCAAGCATGAAGGACCTGTTCAGGCTACCTGATACCAAGCATGAAGGACCTGTTCTGGGGAGGGCCATTCCACCCTTGGCTGCTGGAAGGTTCCAAGAAAGTCCCCAAAACAAGGGCAGGACACCTGGGCACCACTCACTCCACTTATCCTCGGAGGCCACTTTGGTTGCCCTTGCCATGAAATATGAGGTCAAGGTGCCTTTCACCAGCCTCAGCTAGTGAGCCAGCTAGGGCCCTTCCTGGGAAGAAAAAGAAGAAGAAGAAGAAGAGGAAGAAGAAGGAGAAGAAGAAGAATCATAGAATGTTAGGGTTGGAAGGGACCTTACAGGTCATCTAGTCCAACCCCCTGCACTCTGCAGGAACATAGCCGAGAGAGAGCCCTACAGCATACCCGAAAGATAGTCGTCCAGCCTGTGCTTGAAAACGTCCAGTGAAGGAGCATCCACCACCACCCGAGACAGTCTGTTCCACTGCTCAACTACTTTTACAGTTAGGAAGTTTCTCCTGATATTTAGCTGGTAACGACTTCCTTGTAATTTCCACCCACTAGATCTAGTCTTGCAATCTGGCGCAAGAGAGAATAGAATCATAAAATCATAGAATCATAGAATGTTAGGGTTGGAACGGACCTTGCAGGTCACCTAGTCGGACCCCCTGCACTCTGCAGGAGCATAGCCAAAAGATAGCCCTACAACATACCCGAAAGATGGTTGTCCAGCCTCCACTTGAAAACGTCCAGCGAAGGAGCATCCACCACCTCCCGAGGCAGTCTGTTCCCAAATTGGAATGTTCCAATATGGAATTGAATGACACACCAAAAGGTTTCTATATATCTGGCCTTGTGTCAGAATATATCTGGCATTGTGTCAGAAGTAGTTGTATATACCGGAACTAATTTGTACCTTCCAGTTTAGGTCCTAAGAGTGCAAGTAAAATTGCCTTGTCAGGGACAATGTGCCATCAATATGTAACAGACTGTTCCAGTCTGTTTTGGCCCTATTTTATTTGATTGTTAATTGCCTCACATGTGTTACCGGGACTCTGTTGCTTGTTGTTTTTTGCACTATTTGACCTCTGAAGAAGGCCCTTGTGAGCCGAAAGGCGTCAGGTCAGACACTGTCTTTTTTGTGTGCATTTGTAACCTTGAAAATTTTATGAGGCTTCCTTTGGGCCCCTTCCTTTGGGCCCCTACTACCCCGCCCTCCCCGCCCTGAGCCTGCATGCGGGGAGGGCGGGGTAGAAATGGAATTAAATAAATAAATATAAATAAATACTAGGTTTTTATATGTTTTTTGTAATAAACACTCTTTTGTACACTTGCTTATGTTTTTAACTTTTGGCCCCCAATAGGTTTCCTAAACTTCCTTTGGAGGTTTGTGCTTTGTTGGTTTAGATTTTCTCCCCTCCTTTTTTGGATATCTCCAGGTGCCACCTGGAGGTTGGTATGGCTAATCCATCTATCCATAAACCAGGCCTGTAAACAAATAGGGAGTCAGTGCGGTTATTTCCGTTTTTGTGTAAAACTGGAGTCCCCCAGCACTTTGCCCTGTGGGCACCATAGTGCCTACCAAATGTTTTGTAGGGAGTGGGTGGAATCCAGTGGGGCTTTTCCACAGGAAGGCGTCCGATTGGCCACTGGAGATTTGATTGGATCCCGCAGGGCTCTACTGGTAGCAGAAGCTCCTTTGCGTATTAGGTCACACACCCCTCGTGTAGCCAATCCACCAAGAGCTTACAGGGCTCTTCTTACTGGGGCTACTGTAAGCTCTTGGAGGATTGGCTACACTAGGGGTGTGTGGCCTAATATGCAGAGGAGCTCCTGCTACCAGTAGAGCGCAGGTTTTTTAAAGCAAAACATTGCTTTGACAACAGCTGCCCCCACAGCATAGGAATGTTCTCTGTGTCACTGAAAGTAAACTGTGGTACCCATGTTGTGGCTGTGCACACCACACTATGCCAGGGTGGAGGAGGAGGAGGAGGAGGAGGAGGAGTTCCCTTCCCCTCCCCGCAACAGATGCCCTGTGAGCAATGTTCCTTTTAAGCTGAGTTAGTGTGAGCTAGCTCACAGATTCTTAGCCTCCGGCTCACACATTTTTGTCTCAGCTCAGGAAGGAGGGCTCCAGAGCAAAGTAATTTATGCAGTAGCCAAATGGCTCATTCACCACTTTAGTGCCAGTAGTTCACAAAGCAGAATATTTGCTCACAAGACCCCACAGCTTAGAGGGAGCATTGCCTGTGAGGTAGGTGGGGCTCAGGGAGCTTTTACAAGAACTGCCCTTTCAAGGACAGCTTTGGCAGAACTACGGCTTGCCCAAGGTCATCCAGCAGCTGCAAGTGGAGGAATGGGGAATCAAACCCGTTCTCCCAGATTAGATCCCGTGCTCCTAACTACTACACCAAACTGGGTACAAAGTTCCTGCCGGCTGGAAAAGGTCGGGAAACTCTGGTGTAAGCAAGATTCACATCTGCTGGACCCGAACAGATGTGAAGCTAGGGTTTGGGGACTAGTTTTCTCATGACCAGGGCCGGCCCGAGGTTTTTTTGCACCCTAGGCGGAGCTACCTTCTGGCACCCCCGTGCACCCAATTATGGGGTTGCCAACCTCCAGGTGGAGCCTGGAGAGAAGGAAGTCCTACTTCTCTCCCCCTTTAGACGAGCGAGGAGGCGGCAGTGAGGTTTCCGGGCACCCAAACCAAAACACCCCACATTTGGATTTACAAAAGTCGACCCCTGGCGGAGGGGGAAGGCGAGGCAGCCTGGCACTCCCCTTTTGCGCCCCCCATGCCCCGTGGCTGGGAGCAGCAATAGCACGCGGGCTTTCGGCGGGGGGGAGGAACAGTTTGGCACCCCATCCAGGGCCCGGTGCTCTAGGCGAATGCCTAGTTCGCCTAGTGGGTGAGCCGGCCCTGCTCATGACCTAATAGCAGGCCCCCGTCTCTGTCCGCGATTATCGGAGGACAGCTTCATTGGCGATTTTCTCCCGCCCGTGTCCAGCACATTTGTTTGCCGACTGGATTTTCCTTCCCTTTTCATCGAGGGCCTTTTCATTATTCATGGGAATCTGATGAAAAAGGTCACTGCAATTACTCGAAAACAAACAAGTTCAGCATAATGTGCCGTGATGGCTGTTTTTCCCCCTCTCTTTCCCGCAATCAGTCAGCCCAGAGAACCGGGGGGGGGGGGGGGGGGGGGAGGGGGAGGAGGGGTCACATCTCAGCTGGCCAAGTCATTAGCAAAGGCAGGGAAATAATATGCACCGGCATGGCCTCTCCCTTGCAAGGCAGTGAGTCTCCAGATCAATAATTCAGCTCTCTGGCTGAATTAAAGGTAAAGGTTTCCCTTGCTCAAAAGCTAGTCAAATCTGACTCTAGGGGGCAGGGCTCATCTCCGTTTCCAAGCCGAAGGGCCAGCTCTGTCCGAAGATGTTTCCGTGGTCATGTGCCCAGCAGGACTAAACACCGAGGTGCACGGAATGCTGTTCCCTTCCCACCGAAGTGGTACCTATTTATCTACTTGCAATTCCTTGCTTTCGAACTGCTAGGTTGGCAGGAGCTGGAGCCAGAGACGGGAGCTGTTGGGTGATAGTGAGATATTGAAAAAATGGTATTTAGCAGAGATAATATAGTCCAACAAAGCCAGAGTAAAATAATTCAGACTGAGAGTCCATGTGTGATTAAAATATAAAGTTTTTACTAAATTCTAGCATGGGAAGGGTAACTGGGATGAAAATAACAACAGAGCATAATCGGCTACATCCTTACTCTACAAAGACAAAACTAGAAGAGAGAGATTATGGCTACTCTCCTTCTTTTTCAGAACACCAAACAAAGACGGGAAGAGAGCCATAAAATGCTAATACACCTTGACACTTTAGTCCCAATCAAATTCCTAGATCAGGGAGAAAATTCCCGGGTATTCTACAGCTAAAGAACATTGGTTACATGGAAATCATGTGACTTCCTGTGAGTAACATAAACAAACATTTAACCCCAGATATACTGAGTGTTTTCAACTTGTAATACACAACAGGAGCGCACTCCGTCACGCAGCACTCGGGTCTCGAACTGCCCAACTACTGACCTTCCGATCTGCGGCTCTGTGTCTTCACCTCTGAGCCCCCGCAGCCCCTAGCTGAATTGCCATTGGACAAAGAAGCAAGTGTGTGGTAAATCCAGGCTGCTTTCTCCAGCTAATGCTTTTGGTAGGAATCGTCTTTGGTTCTGCCTTCTTTTCTCTCAGAATGTCGATGAAAGAAAGGATTACCTGGCTGGGTCAGGCTCGCAGCCAGCCCAGTCGTTGCTGGAAGCTGCTGGGTAAACCAAAGTGAAGAGAACCACAAAGGGCCTGGCAACTGGCAGGAGATGGGGGAGGTAGGAACTGACCACAAGGGGGCAGCAATGGCCATTGCTGTGAGATGATGACATCAGTTGCAGCCTGACCCGGAAGCACGGCATCATGCCAGGGTGACGCTCTAGCACTCTCCTGAAAACTCTAGAGCGAGCAAACGGGAGGAGCAAACAGGGAGTTTTGTGTGGGCTGGTTACTCTCTTTTGCTCTGATCTACCTCACAGGGTTGTTGTGAGGGTAAGAAGGAGGAAGCAACAACCACTGTCTGGAGCTCCTTGAAGGAGGGGAGAAATAAAAGTTTGCTTGGCAGGGGGAAGAAGCAGAGAGCGACAGCCAGTTAGACCTGTGGAGAGACTTCACACACACACCCCTTGGCCACGAGGGTTCCGGGGTGCTCTGTGGGTGTTCCCCACCTGGAGCTGCCTCCAGTTCTCTCTTCCTGAAAGCAGCTGGTGGAGGCTGAGTGCCAGGGCTGCCGTGGAGATGACCCTGTCCTGAGATTCTCGGCAAGTCTGTGGCCATTAGTGAGAATTTTTAGCCGAGTTAATTTCTAGCCACCCTTGTGAGGAGATGTGAAAGACCTCAGCCTGAGACCCTGGAAAGCTGCTGCCATTGTGAGTAGGCGATACTAACCTTGATGGACCAAAGGTCTGATTCAGTAGAAGGCCATTTCATGTGTGTTTGGGAGGGGCCGTGGCCAATGTTCCCTCTAAGCTGTGGAGTCTTGTGAGCAAAAATTCTACTTTGTGAGCTCCTGGCATAAAAGTTGTGAGTGAGCAATTTGGCTACTGCATAAATTAGTTTGCTCTGGAGCCCTCCTTCCTGAGCTAAGACAAAAATGTGTGAGCTGTAGGCTAAAAAACAGTGAGCTAGCTCACACTAACTCAGCTTAGAGGGAACATTGGCCGTGGCTCAGTGCTAGAGCCTCTGCTCAGTAAGCAGAAGGTCCCAGGTTCAATCCTCAGCATCTCCAGTTAAAAGGACCGGGTAGAAGGTGTAGTGGAAGACCTCTGCCTGAAACCCTGGAGAGCTTAGGCTTACCAAATCTTGCCAAATCACGGCGGGGGATCCGCATGTCTTCGCAGAATCCGTGCCGTGGGGATGGCGAGACACGTTGCACCGCCGTTGCCAGGACATGACACTATGTGTCTAGCAACGGGGCGTAGCGTCAAATCCTGGCGATGGCGGGTGCAACGTGTCTCACCATCCCCGCAGCACGGATTCTGCAAAGACATACAATCCCCTGCCGTGACTTGGCAACCCTAGGAGAGCTGCTGCCAGTCTGAGAAGACAATACTGACCTTGATGGACCAAAGGTCTCATTCAGTGTAGGGCAGCTTCAGTTTGTTTGCCCACTTGGCTGTTCTCTGTGTGAAACAGGCGTATCTGACCTCGCCAAACTCTTGGATGGTCTGACTGCTCCTTTGGTCTGACTCCTCTGGACTCTTCTTAGGTTTTTCTGATGATGGCATAAAGGGACAAACTCACCAGGATGCATCTCCTGTGATGGTTTTTGAGGACTAGAAAGAGAGCTCCAGAAGTGAGGCCGAAGATGAGCCTGAGATGAGATTGAAGGGGGTGCATGATGTGAGAAGGGGTTCAAGGAAGGGGCTTCCCATGGATTTCAGGAGATGTGGGTACTGGTTTGGCTGAGGCTGACTCCTCCTCAGATGAGGAAGAGGCAGGGAGCAACTCAGCCTCCTCTGGAGTCAGCCCAGAAGAAAAACCCTCAAAAGTACCTGAGGAGGATGAGTCCCCAGCAGCTGTACAGGAGGTGCCGCCAGAAGGAGAGGCCGATCCTGAGCCTGGCCCAGCAACCTTTGGTTGCAGATACCCCGAGGCCAGACTCCCCGCCGAGTTCTCCTGAGTGCCCCAGATGTAGGGCATGCCAGAGGCTGACTATGCAGGAGTGAAGAAGGCATGCCAGACTGCAGCTCCTGCAAAGGCAACGGGAGGAGCTGTAAGCCTTTGCAGGCTCGACTCCCAGGGAAGGGAGGACCTATTCAAAAACCCTCCGTGCAGCTGCTTCAGCGTGGCAGCAACTCTGTGTAATCAGACCTGCCTCTGAGTGTGCAGCAGTCTCTCCTTGTCCTTGGGAACTTGCAGTCTTGACTTGACTTCCCGGCTATCCAACCTTTGGCTTGTTACTGACCTTGATTTCAGACCGTGTTTCTAGCTTCTTGTGTGTAGTCTTAGTGGCCACCAGCCAAGTTAGCACAGGAGAGGAGGACTTCTATGGGCATTCCCACCTGCTATCAGGGGGTGGGCACCTAAGGGACAGCCATCCTTTACTGTGAAACCAAACAACTAGAGGGGAAAGAAAGAGGGACAAGCCCTCTTCATTAGGGAAGATGCTCATCCATTCTCATCAAGGCTTGGAGACCCACATCTATCACCACCAGGCACATGTAACACATTTGAGTGATTAACTGTGCACATTTCTCTTTTGGAAAGAGATCATCCATTACTCAGGATGGAGCGCTAGGTAAGATGAGTTATGGGTGATTCGGTATTCCTCATGCTTATTCAACTGACCATAGTCTTAGAAGACTGATGTTGCTTTTGGGTTCTGTTGACCGCCTTTGTATCTTCATTTACTTGGACATCTAAATTGGATTAATCTGTTTTTAATGGACAAAGGCTTTTAGTTTGTATAAGGAGTCAGATCTAACCCATCATGTTGATCGTCAGAGTAGTACTTAGTCACTTTGATCAAACCTTCCCTGGGCACATTGACTCCTTTGGAACAAAACAGTCCAAACCATTCACAGGTTTTGGAGGTGAGACTTCAACTGGGGTTGATTCTGGTCAGAGACAGGCTGGGCTGGACTCCAATCTTTA
This sequence comes from Gekko japonicus, assembly GCF_001447785.1. Taxonomy (NCBI): domain Eukaryota; kingdom Metazoa; phylum Chordata; class Lepidosauria; order Squamata; family Gekkonidae; genus Gekko; species Gekko japonicus. The sequence continues at coordinate 120,121 of NW_015169898.1, read as the reverse complement.
TTCAACCACTGATCCTACGTGAACAATGACATCACAACTGTCTTAGCAAACATCCCACAGCGGTGCCGAGGACGAATGCAGAAAGGCAGTTAAATAATTTTTGCATTATAAAAACAAAGTGACAACGATAACTCTCTCTTTAATACCTCGTGCCCAGGGTTCCATCACAATTTGTCATCACAGGCATGAAACAGATAGAACCATTTGATGTAGATGAAATCATGATGTAGTTGGCTGAAAGAGTTGGGTATGTTTAGCCTGGGGAAAAGAAGGCTTAGAGGGGACACAATTGCAGTCTTCCAATATTTGAAGGGCTGTCATGTAGAAGATGGAGCGGATCTATTCTCTCTTGCTCTAGATTGCAAGACTAGATCTAATGGGTGGAAATTACAAGGGAGAATACTGGCTAAATATCAGGAGAGACTTCCTAACCATAAGAGTGGTTGAGCAGTGGAAGAGACTGCCTTGGGAGGTGGTGGATGCTCCTTCGCTGGATGTTTTCGAGGGGAGGTTGGATGACCATCTTTCGGGTATGTTGTAGGGCTATGCTCCTGCAGGGTACAGGGGTTTGGACTAGATGACCTGCAAGGTCCCTTCCAACTCTAACTTTCTATGACTCTATGATTCTGAATTCCTTGGGACATAGTAAATAGGCTGCTGTTGGTGACTGCTGAGAAGTAGCCAGGTTAGTCTATTGTAGTAAAATGAAATAGAATCCCATTGGTCCCTTCAAGACAAACGACTTTTATTGCACCATGAACTTTTGTGAGTCAAAGCTCAATTTAGATGCTATGGGAAGAAAGTTATTTTGGAGATGTAGGTTTTCTTATAAATAATCATGAGAGGGGGAGGAGGAGGGGGAGAAGATTTGGTTTGAATCTTTTCATTGATCCTTCAGTTGTGATTCCCTGTAAAAGAAACTGAAATAAATCTGATTATTATTAATTTTACTGAATGATTAAATTATTAAAGCTCACTTTAGATGCTATGGGAAGATATTTTGGAGATATTTATGAGAAAAATAATGGGAGGGGGAGCTGGAGATGACTTGGTGTGAATCCTGTCATTGGTCTTTCAGGTGTGATTGTCTGTGCGAGGAATGAAATATTTATTATTATTTATTTATTATTTGTATCTATATCCCACCCATCCATTAATAGATTTCATGAATGTTACTATGAGATATGACTATAGTGTTTGCCAAATCAATTAAAATCATATAGGAATTTCAATGCTACCCACTTTGATAAAGTTTGTATATTAAATGAGACGTGACATGCATGGTCCATTGTGGTGTTGATGGCATTTGAATTGCTCCTAGCAAATTGTATTTTGGAAAAGAACTTATAAGTCAACTTCTGGTTTAAGCGTTTCGCTGCTCGGACGCGTCCCGTCTCGCTCTGATGGAGACATGCAGAGACCCGGCTGACGGGAGGGTTCCGAGTTTATCCCAGACCTCCCCGGGGTCTTTGTAGGAGACCCCCAGCCTGGGGGGCTGAGGAGAGCCTTTTCCAAGGTGATGGCCAAGGAATTGAGGCTCACCTTCTTCCCTGAAAAGTACCATCATCGTGGAGCCAGCATGGTGCCCAGAGATGACTGCCAGAGCAAGCAACCATGATCAAACTTCTAAAAATGCTTCAAACAGATCTCCAAGGCTCCAAATCATGAGTTAAGCAAAGCTCAGGTGAAAAAAGCGAACTGAACCTTGGTAGTAATTGGAAGCTCCTAAGTTTGAAGCATTGGGGAGAGGAATTAAAACACCCCCCCCTTTTTTCTTTGAGCAAACTCTAAAAATGGTTTTAAATGGGAAATAAAACACTTTGAGCTAAAATAAGTGCATAAGCAGTTAAACGAATGCAAAAACTGCTAAAGTATACAAAGCGGGACTAAATCGTATAACTTTTGCCGTGTTTTGGAAAACTTACTTCTTGTTGATATTATGGCTGGGAAAGGATGGAGAGTGCCAAATAAAAAACTGGTGACCAGAAATAACATACCAATGACTCCTTCCCAGAACCAGGAAGTAACTACAGATTTCTCCGCACTGCTAGCAAATGCACTGCGCCCCCTAATGGAGCAGATGACTAAACTCAAAACTAAGCTTGATAATGTCCAAAAACAGCTGAATCAAATGGATAAAAGAACCTCAGCAACTGAGAAAACGTTGAAAAATATGGAAAAACAGACTGATTTAATAAAAGACATGGATGTTGCCTATAGGACTTATCCGGATTTTATAAAGAAAAATAAATTACCTGGGGAAATCTATCTGAAATTCACGAAACAATCTACCAGAGAACTGGTGTTAAATTCAACAATGGGGAAATCCTTAAAAATCAAGAATGAAGAAGTAAAAATTTTGAAAGACATCCCTTTCGAAGTTAGAAAACAGAGGAAACGCTACAGGATGCTCACTCTCACTCTGCAAAAAAAAAAAAAGGGAATACCATATAGATGGTTATTCCCGGAAGGGCTGAGCTTCAATTTTCAGGGAAAAAAAATAGACTCTGTTCCAAAAGCGGAAAAATTTATGGACCAAGTGTTTAACAAAAAAAAGAAGCAGAAGGAAAAGAACTTAAAACCGGATGGGGAGGAAGAAGAAAAAAATGAATCCTACTCACAGGATTCAACAAGCCAAACCTCCATGTTATCAGAATCATCTGAATCGCAGAAAGGAGCGGCTGCTCCAAAACTCCAGAAAACGAAGAAACCCAGGAAGAAAAGACTCTAGAACTAAGGCAATAGTATTAAGGGCAGAAATTGTGTTAAGCTCCTAAATATGTATTAATAATTGAATCAAATCTTAACATAACGTGTTATATTAGGTTAAAAACAATATTTTTATAACTTCTCAGATCATGACATGTATTAGTCTTTACCTATTCCCCAAATCCAGTAGATGGAATAGATTAGAACTGTAGTACTCCTTCCCTTATCCAGTAGATTTATGTATTAGATTTCCTATACCCATCACCCATAGTATTAGTGTTAGGGTATTAGTATCCCTTCCCCCATCCCATAATTGTAGTGTGTAGAAAATGAAAAGAAAAAAAATTCCCCTGCAGGGGGCAAAAAGAAAAGAAAAGAACTTATAAGTCAGTGAAGAACTTTTTTCTGATATAATACATAACGGTTGTTTTGCTTCCTTTCAACTTCCATCCCGTGATGTCTCTCTTTGGTTTGCACCCACTGCAGGCTTTCTCCCCATAGCCTTAAAAACTTTCCAGGCAAAATCATTGGCTCAACTCCTGTATGGCTCACAAATCGGACTTTCTGCCAATCTAAAGACCCTTTAAAAGGTTCAATCTAAATTTCTTAGATCTCTATTTGGTGTTCCTAGAAGTACCTCTAATGTAACACTTAGGCTACTCGGAGTCGAAACAAAGGTCTGGGAGCAGGCTATAATGCCCTGGCTAAAAATTCATTACAACCCAAAGGGTTTAATACCTTACTTTTTAGCCTTGGATCCTTACCCTGCCTGGTCCACACAAATTCTCAATAAGTCAAATCAGATTGGCCTGTTCCCAGAAGATCTCTTCTATGGAAGCCTACACAAGGCAAGAACAGCTTTCACGCAGAGGCTTTGTGATATTGAATCACAAAATGAAGAAGCTCCGCTACCCAAGAACTTCAGAAACATAAAATCTTGGCCTAATTTTACTGCTGCCCCTTATTTAGTTAACATTACCTATGAACCCTATAGATGGGCCTTTTCCAGAGCCCCGTTTCGAGGCACTCCCTTCCGCTGTACTGCAAGGTAAATTCACTCGAGTCCCAGTGCATGAACGTAGATGCCCGTGCATGGCTAATATGGTGGAATCAGTTACTCCTGTCCTCCTGTCCTGCAGATTCTGTCAGGAGGAACGAGACCATCTTATACGACCCCTTCTGTCTAGATTTGGCCCTCTGCAGTCTTATCTTGACTTTGGGCCAGAAGTCCTTCGTAAATTCCTCTTAGAAGACGTTCAGAGCTCAGTGACTTATGCTGTGACAAAATTTTGTTGCTTAGCTATTAGGAATCGTGAACTTATTTTAGCTGAAAAAATTGTATTTTTCTCTTATTAACACTATTTAACTTTACTAATGTTATTAACTCTCTCCTGTTAATGATTTTATACTATTCCCATGTTATTACTGTTTTAATCCCTTTTATATCAGAATTGTACTGTTTTACTGGTTCCTGCCGCAATAAATTAGATTGATTGCATTGGTTTGCACCCACCTGGAAGCTGGCATCCCGACTTTGAAACCAGCCTTACATGCAGCGCCTTCCTCCGTGGTCTCTGTGTTCTACTTGCTTGCCACAAAACTTACCCCGTGGCCAGGATCCCAAAGCCTTCACGCTTAGCTGCCCTAAGAACGTTTACAGTTCTAAACAAACTTGGTTCCCCAAAATCGTAGGAGGCTGCATGAGTCCCCTTGGTTCTCACAGCTGCCCTGGCCTCCTGCTGCCTGGCCCTGGCATCGGCGTGGCTCAGTCTCCACTGAAGGGCGCCACAAGGATTACCAGATGGTGTACGAGAAGAGTTTTAAGTGCTTCTCAGGGGTACATCAGTGCCAAGTATTACTGCCACCACCCTGAACAAAATAACTGGTAATGATGGAGTATTCAAGAATCGGATATTTTAGGCCATTTCCTAACTAGGAGCCACACAGACTCCTGCACCTGCAAAATATTAAGCACCTCACTTGGCATCGAACAGTTTCAGCAGCGGGAAATCAAGGGCTGATTCCAGAAGGCTTGAGCACTTCTCCGCAGCTGGCCTAAGAGAGAGTGGCAAAATGAATGATCCAATCCCACTCGGAAGGTATCTCCCTGGGACCCAGAAGGAAAAGGAAGGACCTTCAAGTGAGGCTCTTGCACACAAATGCAAAAGTCGTAAAAGGACAGCAGAGGAGACTGGTGCATGTGGAACAAGGATGCTGGACTTCACCTGGTGAAACTCAGACCACAACATCTGCTGTCCAAATGCCTGCCCCAAAGGCTTCCAATCTCTGTGCCCCCCAGACATGCTCCCCATTCACAAAACATTCTGATTGGTCAGGCAACTGTCATTCACTGGTACAATCATGGAAGAGCCCTAGCTCCCCCTTCCCATTCGGTAGTCCCACTCCCCAAAAGCTCCATGTTCTGACTTGTCAAATTAAATAGGAGATTCTGCTAAATAAGTTAAACTGAAAATTACTGCATCATACTTTCAATTGGGCTCTAAATCTTAAAAAAACCAAGCAAACAAGGTATTTAGTGCAATAAATTACCAGAAGATCCAATAGGTGCAATTTTGCATTCTTAAAAAAAAAAAAAAAACCTAAGGGGGGAAAATATTCACAGAGAATTTTGCGTTATATTGCTTTCAGGATTTGACGGCCTGGTAACTTTTTAATAGTCCTGAACGAGCGTTTAATTTAGATTTAATAAGGCAGGTAGTCTATTGCAATTAAATATCAATTGATTGCTATTTTTTTTAAAAAAATCACTTTCTGGCGTTTTAATATATGAGATAAACCTGAGTAGGTGTGTAATTAAAGCACAGGAGGAGAAGCAAAATGAGTTTGTGGGGACGGATACGTGGACTTGGGAAGACAGGCAATCGAATTGTGAGATATCCTGGGAATGGACTCAAAATGAGTTGCTTAAACCATGCAAATTGTTTCTAGGATGGACGCAGAAGATGCCCTGTCGGGTTTGTTTGCTTAAAAACATTAATATACTTGAAAGAGCGATGGCTCCGTGGGTCCAAACTAAGGACAGGTCCAACACGAAGCCACAATCCAGAGAGCCCTGTGGGCGTGTTGAAAGCAACTTCCGGATCCTAAGGCAGAACTATAACCATTGCCATTGCTCATCACTTAGCTGGAGCCCTTCCAGCCCTCCGTCTGGTCTTGGGTTCATAAAGCAAAGACCAGCCATGTGCTCTTCCTCCCCCCACCCCAAATTAACTTGCAAATTAAAAAAAAAATTAAAGTAAAACATTCAAGATCATTCCGTTTATTAAAGATGTTCTGTCCTTCCAAGTGGGAACACTGGTACGCTTTACGGCTTCTGCCGTTTGATCAGCACCAAAGTTAGATCAATAAGCGCCTTTTCAAATGCAAATACGATTCCATCTCTGCTTAACCAGGTGCAGCAAGGCTTCTCCGGAGAGCTCAGCCAAGACTACAGAGGTGTTGTCAAGGATGGAAGCTCTGGCTGTTGTTGTTGTTGGAAATATAGGGTTAATGTGTTCACCTTGTGTGCTATTGTTTAGACTGACCTGGAAGGAAACCTGGCAGGAAGCCAATGGGGAGAATGCCCGGGAAAACTGAAGCCTATTTACTAACAATCATTGGTTAATGCATTCAGGTGATTTCCTTCTAGGGCCAAGAAGAAAGAAGAATCTCCATTACTAACTGTGTGGTCAGTTTGTCTGTTGTTGTAACAGAAAGGGTGTAGTCTTAAGTGTTTGTTGTTTTGTAGATTTCCCGTGTACCCTTCCCTTTAGAAATAAAGAGGAAGGGAGGACTTCTAATGTCCTGGCCCTACTGGTGGACCTCCTGATGGCACCTGGTATTTCTGGCCACTGTGTGACACAGAGTGTTGGACTGGATGGGTCTTTGGCCTGATCCAACATTATGTTCTTAGGTTCTTAAGATTTTTACATAGAAAGAAAATGTCTAATCTCCAGTGAACAAAGATCCATTGCAAGCTACGGATATTGAACTATTCTTACCAAATTTTCCAACAGTTGTCAGTAGTGCCGTGGCCACCCATATCAAGCAATCCCAGAATGCACTCTGACACACTGACAGTATGGCAGCCATTCAACAGGGCTCTACTATACCATTTTGGTGTAGGAGAGCCAGTTTGGTGTAGTGGTTAAGTGCGCGGACTCTAATCTGGGAGAACCAGGTTTGATTCCCCACTCCTCCACTCGGACCTGCTGGATGACCTTGGGCAAGCTGTAGTTCTGTCAGAGCTGTTCTCTAAAAAGAGCAGTCCTCAAAAGAGCTCTCTCAGCCCCACCTACCTCACAGGGGGGAGGGGAAGGAAAAGGAATTTGTAAGCCGCTCTGAGGCTCCCTTGGGTAGTGAAGGGCGGGGTATACATCCGATCTCTTCTTCTCCTCCTCCTCCTCCTCTCCACTCTTGGCCAGGCCACCACATTCCACACATAGCCAGGGTTGTTTTGTTGAGGTGGATGGTTTAGGGCTGATTTGTACCAGCTACATGCTGTTTGCTCTGACCTGGACGGCCCAGACTATCCCGATATCGTCAGCTCTCAGAAGCTAAGCGAGGTCAGGCCTGGTGACTACTTGGATGGGAGTCCACCAAGGGTTGTTCCACAGAGGCAGCAGGGCCGTAGCTGGTGTGTGGCATGTGGGGCGATGCCCCTCCCAATTTTCCAATGCCCCCACCTAATCTTAGAGCCCACCCCTGGAGAGAGGCAGTGGGTCAAGCACGCAGGGCTGGGGCGCAGGGTTGGGGGGTGGCTTTTGTCCTGGGAGGTTTGAAAGGAGCCAAACTGGCTCTCAGAGAAAGGGCCACAAGAACGAAGCATTGATGCAACCCTTGCTGTCCGATGGCCCTCTAGCCTCTGCTTGAAAACCTCCAAAGAAGGAGAAAAATCATGTCCTCACAGCTGGATCATAAAGGGTTGTTTTTTTCTCAAAACCAATCACTACTGAAGGGTCTGGCAGAGG
>NW_015169898.1:111072-112315 GCF_001447785.1 Gekko japonicus | reverse complement strand
ACCGCTCTGTCAGGAAGTTCTTCCTAATGTTTAGGATCTTTCCTAGTTTCTTTTTTAAAAAAATTATTATCTCTCCTTATATATAATTGAGTAAGAACATTCTATTTCGCAACGTTCTAAATTTGGCCCCTTTAGTGTTAGGCCGGAAAAACTGCCACTCAGAAGACACTGGCTGGGTTGACTGGCTGCTTTGTGCAGTCCCGCCCAGCGTTCCAAGGTTATTTGCATATGGAAGCTGATTGGACTACACTCCATTCCACACCTCAAACTCACCCCCCCGCAAGGCAGTTGGGATTTTCAGTTGCATAACATACCTCATAGGGGAGAGGAGAATGATGTCAGCTGCCCTTTCCCTAGGCAGAGGCTGGGGGGGGGGGGTTGTAAAAGACAGACAGACAGATAAAGGTTGGCTGATGGTTGCCAGGAAAGGACATAGGGTTGCCAACTCCAGGTTGGAAACTTCCAGGATATTTTAGGGATGAAGCCTGCTGAGGGTGGGGTCTGAGGAGGAGGAGGAAGAGGGGGACCTCAGACAGATACAATGCCATACTGCCCACACTCCAGACAAGCTGTTGCCAGTCTCCAGGTGACAGCTGGAGAGAGCTTAAAGCTTTGGTGCTACTTCAAAGTTCCCCAGGAGCCCAAAACAGAGTAGTGTTTTGGAAAATCTTGAGGAATTGTTTGGTGCATTTACGATGGGGCTCCTGGGGAACTATTGTTGCCAATCTTGGCCCAGCAGCCATCAAACCATTCTCTTCAACCCCCTGCTGTGCAGCTGACTTCCCCCTAGGGTTGCCAATCTCCAGGTGGGACCTGGAGATCTCCCACTGCTACAATTGATCTCCAGATGACAGAGATCAGTTCCCCTGGAGAAAATGGATGCTTTGGAGGGTAGACCCTATGACATTATACCTGCTGAGTCCTTCCGCCCCCCCCCCGCCCAATGCTGCCCTCTACAGAATCCACCCCCCAAACCTCCAGGTATTTCCCTCCTTAGAGCTGGCAACCCTACATTCCCCTCAGTGCCTGTTGGGAGTGGGTGGTGGGGGAGGGGAAGGGAGTGGGCGACCGGAGGCTTCTGCCTCCTGTCTCCGGTCCTGGAGTGGGGGGGGTGGAAACGGACCCGGCAGCCGGAGGCTTGCACCTCCAGTCGCCGGCCCTGGAGTGAGTGGGGTTGGGGGCGGGGAAACGGACCCGGCGGCCGGATGTCGGCCCTGGAGTGGGTGGGGGTGGGAGGGAAAAC
>NW_015169898.1:106972-110598 GCF_001447785.1 Gekko japonicus | reverse complement strand
GGAGGGGAAGGGAGTGGGCGACAGGAGGCTTCTGCCTCTTGGAGCCTGGAGAGGGTGGGGTTTGCAGAGGGGTGGGACCTCAGACAGGTACACTGCCATAGACTACACCCTCCAAACCAGCCATTTTGTCCTGGGTAACAATTGCTGCCAATCTCCAGGTGAGGGCTACAGATCACTCACAATTACAACTGCTCTTCAGGTAGCAGAGATCAGTTCCTCTGGAGAAAACAGTGGACTCTGTCATTATACCCTGCTGAGGTCACCACAGCAAATTGACACTGTTTGCCCAAAGCCAGAGCACTGCCCCAGAGCCTCTTTCTAGATCTCGTTGTATTGCTTTTTCAATGGGCTTTACTGCTAGTTATTTTTATAAAACAATAATAGTGCAGAGAGGATACAGAAAGAAAAAAGGAGATTATACAACATAATTATTCATGTCAAGGGCAATCATATTTAACAGAATGTATGAAACAGAAGATATTCCTCTCCAACCTCCCCTTCATTATAATTATTAAGGTATTATCTATAAAATACAATAGTCCTTACTTCTGTTGGGGGACATTTATACTCAACATTTTAAAGTTTCAAAGTTCATAACTATGTCTGTTTTGCAACGACATCGTTGAACTGCATACTCGCTATTAATTTTTGCAGGTATTATATATCTCATAATAAGGAAATTAGGGAAAAAATGCTCTCCCGAGGAGGAGAAATTGGATTTATACCCCGCCTTTCACTCAGAGTCTCAGAGCGGCTTACAAACTCCTTTCCCTTTCCCTCCCCACAACAGACACCCTTTGAGGCAGGTGGGGCTGAGAGAGTTCTGACAGAAACTACTCTTTTTCGAGAACAGCTGTGTCAGAACTATGGCTTGCCCAAGGTCATCCAGCAGCTGCAAGTGGAGGAGTGGGGAATCAAACCCGGTTCTCCCAGATTAGAGTCCGCACACTTAACCACTACACCAAACATAAAACAGATTCTTATTCTGCTTCTATCTCATTAACATACATTTGTATATAATGTTTTGAACTGCTTCTCATTCTGAATGTGTTTCCTGCTTGCATAGTACACTTAGTACACGGTCCATCATTTCTAATTCCTCCATGCCTGCCCTTCCCAGTCTCCGTCTCCAGGAGATGTCCCCTCCCAAAGCATGTGGAGATGCGTCCACTGTGAGACATCTCCCCCTTGCAATTGGCTCTCAAAGACTGGACCCAGAATTCATGTCCATCCAGTGGCTCTGATCATGTTCAGGGAGCGTATATAAATCCATTCCCTGGTGACATCCGCGCCCTGCGGGACCTAGCTCAGTTCCGCAGGGCGTGTAAAACAGAGATGTTCCACCAGGCCCATGGTTGTGGACAGCAATGGCCCACGTTACGGCTCTCACTACGACCTCCTCCATGACCGGTCCCTGATCTGCCCGGGGAAGGGAGCAAACTGCACTTTAAGCCATCGATTAATGTTATTGATTCTATTGGTAATTTGAAATTAATATATTGCATATTTTAACCTGTTGTTCACCACCCTGAGCCCTCTGGGGGAAGGGCGGTCTATAAATTTAAATAATAATAATTGCAAAGTGTCTATCAAGCAACAGCCAGTTCAGTGAGCAGAATGAGTTCTGCAAAGGTTAGACCAGGGGTGTCAAATATGCAACCCGGGGGCCAGACGAGGCCTCCTGAGGGCTTCTATCAGGCCCACAGTGGAACTGGCTGTCTTCTGCTTCTCCTTCCAGTTCTGCTGCTGCTGCATCATTATAGGTTTGCAGCCTACAGATACACACCTGAACGGCATACTCAAGATTGAAACAGCACAGACATTTTTGATGCAGTAATTCAGAGCAAGAGGTGTGATATCAGACACTGTTAAGTAAACAAAATATTGCAAGAGTGCTAATGTTTCAGTTAAAAAAAACCATTGTGTTTGTGTCCTTTATAACGTTTATATCTCTGCGACCTCCGCGACCTGGCATTACATTTTATGACACACATGGCCCCGGCCCCAAAAGGTCTCATTTATATCAGATCCAGCCCTCATAACAAATGAGTTCGACACCCCTGGGATAGACACTTGTGGACAAATAACACTTCTCCCTAGCAGGATCAGAAGAAGAAGAGATTGGATTTATACCCCGCCCTTCACTACCCAAAGGTGTCTCAGAGGGGCTGACAAACTCCTTTCCCTTCCCCTCCCCACAACAGACACCCTGTGAGGTGGGTGGGGCTGAGAGAACTCTGACACAAACTGCTCTTTTTCAAGAATAGGTCTTATCAGAACTATTGCTTGCCCAAGGTCAGCCAGCAGGTGCAAGTGGAGGAGTGGGGAATCAAACCCGGTTCTCCCAGATTATAGTCTGCGCACTTAACCACTAACACCAAACTAGCAGCCACCAGGGCTTCGCCCCCAAAGGCTTTGGGGACTGTCAACTGTACAGGGAAATTTGACATAGGAAGGCTACATGTAGAAGAAACATAGCGAAATGTCTTCTTGGCCATGCCCGTCCTCTGCCCCCACCCATCAAACTCCTTGATCCCAACCCTGCATGTTGCTCTGACACTCACAACAGGGAGACCGAGGACTGAGGACTGATCCCCTGGGCTGCTTTTGCTACTCTTGAGTGAAAATTGAGCCTGTGGGTCTCTTGGCCCTCACATCACTGTCTGGCTCCTCGCACTGTCGTCCCCCGCCGTAAAATGTATACACTGTTGGCAGAGCTTAAATATGGAAAGGAAGTGGAGTACTGCATGTTTAGAAATGTAATCATTGTAATGGTACTTTTTATCACATGTGGTGGTCATGTAACAAAGCCAAAAAATACTGGACTATGATAAAAGAAATTAATATTAGTCAAAAAATTCCATTTACACCAGAATGTTTCTTGTTAAACATAATACCTGATTTATTTAAGAAAAACGAGATATATTTAATTAGGCAAATACTGACAGCAGCAAGAATTGTATTTGCTAAGAGATGGAAAGATAGTAATACTTCTACTAAAGAAGAATTTGTTTCTAAACTATTTGATATAGCAGAAATGGAGAAACTAACCTTCATTATCGAAGAAGAAAACTCGGATGTATTTGAAAATGATTGGTGTGGTTTTTATAAATGGTTAAAAGAGTCAAATTTTGGTTGAATCTAATGAAGAGATTCATTAGACGGCGGAAGACAGGAAGGCCTGGCGTGATCTGGTCCATGGGGTCGCGAAGAGTCGGACTCGACTGTGCGACTGAACAACAACAACAATGAAGAGATATATGTTTTGGCTAATATATTTAACTGAGTATAGATACAGATATCATTCGAATCATATGAAGATATCTGCAAATATGTAACTATGATGGGAATTTTTGTTCTTAAATACAAGAAATTTAATAAAAATAATTTAAAAAAGGAAAATAAGAAGTAGCTACACGATGTCCCTACATCGGGCAGGACTCACTGGCATCTGATACTTACCAATACGACTGTTTTAGTGCATAGGATTTGCAATAATATTTGTATAATAATTCAGACACATTTCATATATCAATATTAAGGTGTCTTAGTCCTGGAGAGTCAGAGAGAGAGAGAGAGAGAGAGAGAGAGAGAGAGAGAGAGAGAGAGAGAGAGAGAGAGAGATA
>NW_015169898.1:106128-106912 GCF_001447785.1 Gekko japonicus | reverse complement strand
TCGCAAGAGTACTCCTGATAAAGGCCCTCTTTCCAACTGACCATTTTCTCAATTTGTATTTTTTCCCCTTTCATATTCTTCTTTTCTTTGTTGACGATGTTTATGCTTTCTAATATAGGCTATGAAATAAAGCAGACGAGACACAAAGGCACTCTGGGGAAATACTGTGGTAGGAATCATCTTTTTCAAGATGACTTATTTCACTGAAATCCATTTATTGGGCAGCTTATGAAGTTATGCTACATTTTGCATTCACTCTGACATCAGTTCTGTTAAAATTGTGCAGTTCTGGAGGGTTACATGCAAGATCAAGAGTCTGAACACCAGATCCTGAAGCTGAAGGACATCTGCAGAAAGCATAAGGGTCGAAAATGCAGTTTGTGCGGGAACGGGATGGATTGAAGTCCACTCCCGACGTTTTCTCCTTTGCCAATAGTCTGCTCATGCATTTCCTCCTCATTGTAGCCCCACAACAACCCTGCAAGGCAGAAAGAGAAAGTTGCTGCCCAAAGCCATGTTCCCTCTAAGTCAAATTAGTGTGAGGTAGCTCACAGTGTTTTAGCCTCCAACTCGCAGATTTTTGTCTTAGCTCAGGGAGGATGGCTCCAGAGCAAACGAATTTATGCAGTAGCCAAATCGTTTGCTCCCAACTTTAATGCCAGCAGTTCACAAAGTAGAATTTTTGCTCACAGGACTCCACAGTTTAGAGGGAGCATTGGCCCAAAGTCACCCAGGAAGAAGAAGAGATTGGATTTATACCCTGCCCTTCACTACCTGAAGGAAG
>NW_015169898.1:104997-106008 GCF_001447785.1 Gekko japonicus | reverse complement strand
TGACCCAAGGCCACACCGGCAGCTGCATGTGGAGGAGCGGGGAATCAGACCTGGTTCTCTCAGATTACAGTCCACACTCCTAACCACCACTACACCAAACTGGCTCAGAGCAATAAGATTTTCCCACACTGGTGAGATGTAGGGGGCAGTCAAGGACGAACATTTCATTAACAGCAATGTCAGAATGGCTTCCAGCCCGCTGGCTATTTGGGTCGCCCTTTCCAGCAACTTCCCCCGCAGTGCAATACCCTGTTTCATCACCAGGGCTGTACTGTAGTCAGGGGTCATTTCATAGAAAAAGAGGTGCAGGAGCTCATTAACATAACTCCTTAGCATAACTTATTTGCATATGCCACACCCCCTGACATCACCGGAAGTGTGTCAGAAGGCAACACCCACCGCTCAGGCTCCACTGGACTGTTCTGGATTGCTAGCTACTGGGGGGGGGGGAAGGAACGTGCAGATCTGCCCTCACAGAGGAGGGAGAGCTTGTACCTGAATAAATCTTGGTCTTAAAGGTGCCACTGGACTGTTTTGGACCGGGGGGGCCGGCGGGGCTGTGCAGCTTACCTGGCTGCTTCTTGCTCTTACTGAGGGCTGCTGGGAGCAAGGGGGTGGGGCTTGTTGCATGTGTCCACCCCCTGGGCTCTTGTTGGAAGTTACAAGTTAGAACACTTCTATTCAGTATTTACTGAGTTAATGCTGTGTTCTAAATCACATGTTTGTTTGTATCCTATCTGCTTAGAGAGTTAGAAAGCCCGCCAGATACAGATCTAGTTTGTTGTTCTGATTGGGGAATGGAGTGTTACTATTTAGCATTTTATGGCTCTTTGTCCCTGAGCAAGAAGAAGCTCCAGTCTCCATCTCTCTCCATTAGACCTTAGCCATGTAAGGAAGTCTATCTAGACATGAGGATGTAGAAATAAAGCTCTTTGTTATTTTACCTCCTGTTTACCCTACCCTTGATAGGTTGTTAGTAAACTTTTATATTTTGAAACTACCATGGACTCA
>NW_015169898.1:78577-103736 GCF_001447785.1 Gekko japonicus | reverse complement strand
ACAAAGGAAATGTAAAGAAGGCCGTTAAATGCTTTGTCTGTTCCCGAACGGGCCATCTTTCCAAAGACTGCTGGTTTAGACAATCACAGACAGATCAAAGAAATAAAGACATGCGCTCTCCCCCTATTTCTTCTGTAAGAGGAAACGCCAGAGGGCGTGGCAATGGGAAGCCAAACGGTCATCAGGGGCAGGAAAAATCCAAGCCTGTGTTTCTCCTGAGAGAGGCTGTGCCAGAAACTGCAGGAAAGCGAGCCGAATGTGCGAATGTGCTTGCTGTAAACATTAATCATAGCAGAGAATACAGTGATGAATCACTGTGGCTACTGGACACAGGGAGTGCCGTCCACATTTGCAACAGTGCTGAATATTTTGTTGATCTGAATAAAGATGAGATGCCCAAACTGATCAAAGTTGATAATGAACCATTGAGAGTTGCTGGAACAGGAAAGATTTTTCTTAATGTGTTAAATTCTGCTGGCCAAATTCAGCAAATGACTTTAAATGATTGTGTATTTGTGCCTGAAGCTAGTACTTGTCTGATCTCCTCAAGGAGAATTATTGCTGCTGGTTTTAACATTAATCTTAAAAAGGGACAAGGAAAAATTTGGCACAAAGATGGAGTCGAGCTCATTATGGAAGAGCACGACAGTTACCATTATGTAAGAAATCTTGGCATAACTGAAAATGATGAACTGGACACAAGTGGACCTGTGTTTCACACAAAATCATCTGAATGTGAGCACAAAGACTGTTTATTTAAATGGCATGTGATGTTTGCTCACAGAAATTTACAAAGTGTGAGAAAGCTTCTGAAGGGCTGTAATATTGATGCTGTTGAATGCAATACTATTAGTAATGGTTGTGATACCTGTTTTAAGGCAAAAGGCAAAGCGCCTTGTTACAGAGGCAAAAATCCAGAACAAGATAAAGGTTTTCTAGAGACTGTGTACTCAGATCTTGTTGGCCCTATCAAACAATCTACTGGTGGTAGTAAATACTTTGTGACTTTTATGGAAGCAAAATCCAGATATGTCTATACCTACCTACTTAAAAGTAAAGACCAAGTACTTGACAAATTTAAGTGCTATGTTGCTGCTGTTAAAAATAAATTTGGCAAAGCGCCTGAAGTGTTATTCACTGACAATGGCACAGAGTATTGCAGCAGTGAGTTCCAAAGGTTCATGGAACAAGAAGGAATTGAACATCAAACAACTATTGTTTATTCTCCAGAACAAAATGGAACAGCGGAACGCTTAAACAGAACCATACTAGAAATGGCGCGTTCTATGCTAATACAATCTGGAATTTCAGAAGATATGTGGGGTGAAGCAGTCAATACAGCTACTTACCTGCACAATAGAGTTCCATCTAAAACTACAAATAAAATTCCTTTTCAATTATGGCATAACAGGATGCCTGGACTTAAACACATTAAAGCATTTGGATCTAAAGCCTATGCCCACATTCCAAAAGAGAAAAGGGGCAAATTAGAGCCAAGAGCAGAAATTGGTATCCTAGTGGGGTACGCTCAAGGAGGAAAAGGCTACCGAATTTTTGATTCTACAAACTGTGTAATTAGAGAATGCAATGTGGTACATGTTGATGAGAGTAACATCCTGCAAACTCCTAAGCCAGCTGAGTCCACAGCACAACCTGTCAATCAGGAATCTACAGATGTCTCTTTCTTTGATGTGATCACTTGGCAATCTGCAGAGACCACCTGTGACCAGGCAGGTCCATCTCCACAAGAGGATTCCACCTCAGAAGGGGAACAAGGGAATTCCACCTCAGAAGGGGAACCAGGAGAGGCAACGCCAAGGGTAAGAGAGACAACTGCTGTGAGACAATCAGCAAGGAGTACCAAAGGTGTTCCACCACCAATGTACGGAATTTGTGCAAGTGTGCAACAAATAAAGGAACCTACTAACTGGAAGGAAGTTAATCAACTACCTGCATCTGAAAGAAGCAAGTGGATTAATGCCATGGAAGAAGAATTTGCATCTTTGCAAGACAAACAAGTTTGGACTCTTACTGAGTTACCTTCAGAAAGAAAAGCCATCGGCTGTAAGTGGGTGTACAAAGTGAAGTATAACCCTGACGGCGAAGTGGACAAGTACAAAGCTCGTCTTGTCGCAAAAGGATTTTCTCAAAAATATGGAATCGATTTCTCGGAAACTTTTGCACCTGTTGTAAGCTACACAACCTTCAGAACACTTTTGAGCATAGCAGCCTCAAGGGGCATGCACATTGAACATTTGGACGTCAAAACTGCGTTTCTCAATGGAGAATTGAATGAAGAAATCTACATGGAACAACCAGAAGGATTTTCAACAAAAGGACAAGAAGGCCTAGTGTGCAAACTCAACAAAAGCGTTTATGGACTAAAGCAAGCAGCAAAAGCGTGGAATGAGAAACTGACTGAACTGTTACAAAAACAGAACTTTCAACAAGGAATAGCAGAACCGTGTTTGTTCTCAAGAATCAAAAATGGACAATATCAGTACATACTCATTTATGTTGATGACTTGATTATTTGTTGTGAAAATCAAGGAGATGTACAGGAAATAGCAGATGAACTAAACAAGGAAGTGGAAGTGAAACAATTGGGACCTATAAAACACTATCTTGGAATACAAATTGAAAGAACTGATGATGGAAGTTTTCTTCTAAGCCAAAAGCAAAAGATCATGGACTTTATTGAATCTGTAGGAATGAAACATTCCAAGCCAGTGAGCACACCTCTTGAAAAGGATTACCTCAAGAATACAGAGGGACCACTACTTCCAAATAACCACGAATACAGATCAGCAATAGGAAAATTATTGTATCTTAGCAAAATTTGTCGACCAGACATAACTTCAGCTGTTGGACTATTATGCAGAAAGACCAGCTCACCGACTATCCATGACTGGAAAGCTGTAAAAAGACTGGCAAGATACCTAAAAGGAACTTTGGATTACAAACTGAAAATCTCATCCTGTGATGAACCAAGACTGACTGGATTCATGGATGCCAACTGGGGAAAAGACACAACTGATGGAAAATCTACAAGTGGATACTTATTCTACTATGGAAACAGTTTAATTGACTGGACTAGTCAAAAGCAATCTGTTGTAGCGATCTCTACTGCAGAAGCTGAATGTGTATCAGCGCAAAGTGCCAGCTATGAACTGTACTGGATCATTCATCTACTGAAAGACTTTGGAATAGATGAACCGAAACCAATAATAATGTATGAGGACAATCAAGCTTGCATCGTTCTCTGCAAAGGTGAGAGCACCAAATCCAAGAGTAAGACCATTGCTCTTCAATGCAAATATGTGAAAGACTTACAAGACAAAGGACTCATTGAACTTCGTTACTGTCCTACTGACCAGATGACTGCCGACATCCTGACCAAGCCGCTTGACAAGCAACGTTTTGAGAATCTTCGTGAAAGTTTAAATTTGCATGATTTCAGTGTTATAACTTGAGAAGGGGTGTTGGAAGTTACAAGTTAGAACACTTCTATTCAGTATTTACTGAGTTAATACTGTGTTCTAAATCACATGTTTGTTTGTATCCTATCTGCTTAGAGAGTTAGAAAGCCCGCCAGATGCAGATCTAGTTTGTTGTTCTGATTGGGGAATGGAGTGTTACTATTTAGCATTTTATGGCTCTTTGTCCCTGAGCAAGAAGAAGCTCCAGTCTCCATCTCTCTCCATTAGACCTTAGCCATGTAAGGAAGTCTATCTAGACATGAGGATGTAGAAATAAAGCTCTTTGTTATTTTACCTCCTGTTTACCCTACCCTTGATAGGTTGTTAGTAAACTTTTTATATTTTGAAACTACCATGGACTCAGACTCATTTTTACTCTGCTAAACTCTGCTGAATTAAGAAATTAAGAAATTAAATACTAAACCATCTAACAGGCATCTAACAGCTCTTTACTGCCGGAGCTCCACTCCTGTGCACTCCTGCAGGGAATGACCCCTGACTGTATTCCACATTTGGCTGCACTGGGCATGAGACCAACGCATGACAGTTCCGTCTGTCTTCATTCCAATCCTTTTCCTAATAACCCCTGCTTTTTTCACCCCTGAGCCAGTGTTTGCACAGAGCGTTCCACAAGTAGCCCCCCTGTCTTGACAGCAGCCACCTGCTCAGCTAGGAGCATTCATCAGTGACTGCGCTGTATTATTTCAGTCTGCAGGGGGCATCGTCCCTTCATACAGAAAAAGCCCTTCATGTAGAAAGCTAGCATGTGAATAATACGGCGGGTCAGTCAGCTGCGAACCTTATCCCACCTGGTCATCTCCTCTCTTGGTTAGGTCATGATCACCGAAATCTGTTATGTATCACCTTATGTAGACAGCCTGAACAGAGAATGAGCCTGACCTTCAGTCACAAGCTCCGTAGACTCTCAGTATCCTAAAATCGACAACCTGATTGGCTGCTGTTGTGGAACGGACCAATTGAGAAAGACTATGACTTTCGGCGGGAACAACCCTTATTAGTCTTAAGCGCTCACTCATGATTGGACCTTAGTATTCTAGGGATGTGGTTTAGCTAGTTCCAGATTGTATATAAGCTGGGACTGTTCTGTGTGTCATTGTTGTCTTCTGAGCTGAATGAAGAAATCACTTTTGAGAAAAGCTGCCTCAAGCCCAGTATATAATAGAATCATAATAAGGAGCCAAACCCAACATCTGTATCCCTCTTGAGCCAAAAATTATAATTCTCAGGGAATACCCCCAAGTTGCCAGCATTAGATATCTTCAATAGCAAAAAAATTTGACTAACTGGGACTTGTGGGCTCCGTATTTTGAGTTGGAATATTGCTTGATAGGCCGCAAGAATTTGTTGTAAATACATTAAAGCATTTATGGCCCCTTTTGATATTCTACTCCTTCAGGAGACTTGGCTAATGGATGAACCTGTCTTTCCTGGTTACTCTACTCTCTTACAGAGAGCTACCATAGACGGTGTGTGTGTGTGTGTTTACCCTGTTTAATCTCCACTAGATTGAATATTGGACCTTGCAATCTTTTGGTGACAGACAATTTGATTATTGCCTTCCTACTAAAGTTGGCTGACGTGACAGTCATCTTGTTTACATTCCTCCACCCACTCCTAGTATATCGATTCAGAGATGGGTTTGCCTGGGCAAAACTGTCGATGACTTGCAAGCCCGTTTTTCAGAGACCTCTTTAGTACTAGCGGGGGACTTTAATGCAAGGATTGTCAGTGACGATTATATGCTTTTCTCTAAATCATGAGACTTTGATAATTATGAATTTCTTAGCCCTGCCTGGCATAATAGAAGATCTAAGGACAATGCAAACCACAGAGGTTGTTTGGAGCTGGCTAAATTTGTGATTCAGAGAAACTTTATCCTTCTGAATGGCTACTCAGAGATTGATGGAGCCGGGGGCTTCACTTACGTGAGTCCCAAAGGAGCCAATGTAATAGATTATATCCTGGCCCCATTTGAATATCTCTCCCGTTTTAAGTTCCTAAAAGTTGGTGACTTCTTGGGAAGTGGTCCTATCCCAGTCTTCATCTCTATAGTCTTATCATTAGAACATTATCTTATTCCAGCACAAAGCTTCCCTCTCTCACAAAATCAAGATAAAGTCTGTCAATTAAGATGGACATCTAACTCTAGTGATAACGGCCAAACAATAATGGGTTCCATACCTTGTAGCACCCTTGTTAACAAGGTTCTGCAGGTTCATTCAATGCCTAATTGTTTCCATAATCTAGATGAGGTATTAAAACTGTTTAGACCACTTTATGTGAAAAAGAAATCTCGATAGGACATTCCCTGAAGTTGAAAGGAATAGCTGGTTTAATGGGGACTGCGAAAAAAATGAAAGTGTATCCAACAGAAGCATTGTGAGTAACTGTACAATATCAACCGCCCAAGAGTTGATGGAACTGAAGAAAATGTACAGAGATCTGATTAAGACAAGGAATGGGGATATCTGATTTCAGCTGTCAGTAATAATGACAATGAGGTTCCCCACCACTCAACTGTTTGGTTTAAATGGCTCAGAGCTATTTAAACCACTGCTTTCTGCTCCCTGTGAAACGCGGCGAGGAGCAGAAAGCAGGGGGGTTAATGGCTCGGAGCTGCTTTTGGAGGGGAGTAGAAAGCAGAGGTTTAAATGACTCTGAATCCATTTAACCCTCTGCTTTCTGCTCCCTGTTGCTGTTGGCACACAAAACTGCCACGAACCACCACAAACTGCCTTAAAATTTGTGAAAGTTCGTCGCTGCTCTTCAGTTCATGAACATTGCTTCATGAAACACAAACCAGCCAAAAATTCGTGACAAACCTTAGTTTGTGAGCCGGTTCGTGCCCATCTCTATCTCTAGCAGTGAATTCCACATTTCAATAATTCTCTGGGAGCGGTGGCGCAGGCAGTAAGAACGCCTGCTGTAACATCTATGAACAGCCACTATGGCTGTTCGAAACCCACTGTGGCAGGGGTGAGCTCCCGGCCCTAGTCCCAGCTCCCGCCCACCCTGCGGTTCGAAAGCAAGACGCAAGTAGATGAATGGGTACCTGCCCTTAGGTGGCAGGGGGCACCCACCTCCTTGTGGGGTGTGCGATGGCGGGAGCAGTATTGGCGATGGTGGCGGCGGCGGAGTGTGGCAGAGTGTGGCGGCGGAGCGATGACGGAGTGACTGAAGGGTGTTCCTGAACGCGACGGCCCCGATGTGCGATGATGGGAGGCGGAGGCGGAGCCTTGAGGTGCGGTGGCATGTCGGTGCAGCACAGAGGAGCCGAAACAGATGTTGGCTGAGGGGTAGCCGGCGAGCCGCGCACCGAGCAATGGACCTGCCGGAAGCTGCTGGAAGACCTGCCCCAGGAAACCGGAGGTGGAGCGCCTGCCAAGAGCCGACCACGCTGAAAAAGCCATCAAGCCCTGCTGCCTGGGTCCAGATAGGCAGCCATCCCGCTTGATAAAAATGTGGCCCTAGATTAGGATTAAATTGAATTGTAAACCGCTCAGTGACCCTTCGAGGTTGGAGCGATCTAGAAATCGAATGCATAAATAAATAAGAAAGAAAGAAAGAAAGAAAGAAAGAAAGAAAGAAAGAAAGAAAGAAAGAAAGAAAGAATTATTTCCTTTTTTGGCCTTCCTGAACCTACTGCCCATCTGCTTCACTGGATCCCCTCGAGTTCTAGTATTTTGGGAAAGGGAGGCAATTTTCTTTTTGTCAACTCTTTCCACCCCAGGCATAATTTTATAAACCTCTATCATGTCCCCCCTTAGGGAGAGACTTCAGCAGGGTATAATGCCATAGACACCATCCTCCAAAGCAGCCATTTTCTCTGGGGTAAACTGATCTCTGTTGTCTGGAGGTCACCTGTAATTCTGGGAGATCCTCAGCTGTGCTAAGGGTCACTGGTGCACAAAATTTTAGCTGGCTGCTCAGGTATTTTAGCTTTCAGGGTACAAGCATTTTCCCCCTCCATTGGAAACAATGGGGGATGGCGGCACCTCCTGCTGGGGCCCATACAATTGGACCCCTTGATCCATCTTTTTGAAACTTGGGTTGCTGTTTTTTTTTGAGGCAAGGCACCAGCATCTATGCTGCAAATTCACCTCAAAAACCAGCCCCTCCCCCGAAGCCCAGATACACCCAGATCGACTGTCCATTATAGCCTATGGGGCCCATTGACTATAATGGTCCCCACAGGCTATAATGGAGCAGGAAAGATAAAGAAACTGCACACCCCTATTATGCTTTTATTATGCTATTATCCTATTATGCCTTGAGTCACAGGCAATGTTCCCTCTAAGCTGTGGAGTCTTGTGAGCAAAAATTCTACTCTGTGAGTTACTGGCATGAAATTTGTGAGCGAGCAATTTGGCTACTGCATAACTTAGTTGGCCCTGGAGTCATCCTTCCTGAGCAAAGACAAAAATCTGTGAGCTGGAGGCTGAAAAACTGTGAGCTAGCTCACACTAACTCAGTTTAGAGGGAACACTGGTCACAGGGGAAAGTGGGATATAAATATTTGAATAAATAAGTAGTTTGGGCAGGGTCGGTAACATTTAAACAACTTCCTGTATGTTAGGTTAGGTACAGACAGTGATTGTTCCACCTCTGTCATACTTGACCTGTAAATGTGTCATATTTCACTAAAATACAAACCCAAAGTAGACTGCAAAAGCCCACCCACCCCAAAAGTGCTGGTATGTTTTCTAAGGCTCAACACAGGGCGACAGTCCAAGTCCAGTTATATCCATATAGTTTACTGGGGCGGGTAGATCTCTTCTCCATAGTCCAGATTTACCAATATAGTGGAAAGGGATAGGTAGACCTGTTCTCCTGAGGCCTAATCTACCCCCATAGAGGACAACATTTTCTGTAATGAAATTTGACTTGATTCTGTTTTCTCTTATAATGTTTAAATTATTCCTAATATACAGTTTAAATATAGTTTTAAAGAATTCATTCTGAGGTTTTCACAAGGTTGTGGAAATAATCTTCCAAAAAAATTAATTTATATGACAGTCCAATGTAGACTCGCTCACATCTTTAATGCTACTAGCTTTTTTTACTCACAAGGCACCTGCTATTTTTGGCCACTGTGTGACACAGAGTGTTGGACTAGATGGGCCATTGGCCTGATCCAACATTGGCTTCTCTTATGTTCTTATGTAAGGTAGAATTTCTGCTCACAGCACTGTGGGGCTTAGAGGGAACATTTCTCTAGACAAACCTATTGTCAAGTTCCTGGAGGGGAAAAAAGAGTCCTGTCCCTTTAACAGAAGCTTAGGTCGAATCTGCATTTGCATTTTTAAATCAGTTTCATGCTGTTGTGACACCATCTTTCTCTATGCTTGTTTGAATGTTGTTTGGAGAAGATTCTTTTAAAGCAATGCAGAGGTGTAATGACAGTGGAGCCCCCACAAAAGGGCAATAAACATATGCAGGCATGCAAAAGTATGCTAGCACTGTTGAGGTGTGAAAACGACACCAAATGTAGACATCTTTTTTGAAGATGGAGTCAAAAGGCTGGGACACCGGTGGGAAAGACAAGTCCAGATTCAGCCATAGTGGGATGTTATTTGCCGGTTGAAGCTTCAGCGGTTGTGAGGCAAAGCACCCTTGACCTCTGCTTGAAGGGTTAACATGAGCGGATCTATCCTGCAGGCGTTGTTAATTGTTCTCGTGGCCTACACAGCTCTTATCATCTTCAAGGCCAGGGCAGTTAGCTTTTCATGAAAACCTGCTTGTCCTCATGAGGGGAGGGGAAGGATTGGGGGTGATAGGGTGGCTTTCTAGAGGCTTCTTCTGAGAGTGCGTTCTGATTGGATGTCGTCCTCACTTGATGCTGGTGAGCCCAAAATTATAAATCAGCTAAGACCCTGATGAAAAGAGACTAGCTGAGATTCTGATGGACTAAAGACCTGAACTATACTTGCTTGAATTGCAATTGCTAGCAACGTAGAGAACACCGGAGCTTTGGCCTTTGACTTTTGAAATGAAGGTTTATGCTGTCCAACACCAGTCCTGAAAGTGTTAAGAAAGTTGAGCTAGTCTTCTTAATCATAGAATCATTGAATGTTAGAGGTGGAAGGGATCTTGCAGGTCATCTAGTCCAACCCCCTGCACTCTGCAGGAGCACAGCTGAAAGATAGCCCTACAACATACCCGAAAGATGGCTGTCCAGCCTCCACTTGAAAACGTCTAGTGAAGGAGCACCCACCACCTCCCGAGGCAGACTGTTCCACTGCTCAACCACCCTGACAGTTAGGAAGTTTCTCCTGATATTTAGCCGGTATCGACTCCCTTATTTTCTTGCTGCATGATTTTAGAGTAGGTGTTGGCTGTAGAATAAATTCTTACGTTGACAGAAATTGAAATAAACTTTGTAACACACTTTTAAGGATTAAGGAACAGTCTGGTTACTTGTGGGCAATTGCTCTGCGGACCCACAGGGTTGGACTCCTAAAAGGGCTGCCCAGTTTAACATATTAAGTCTTCGTTAAAGAGATAGGACATTTTTTTTCCTCCAGGCTTGTTGGCAACCCAGTCCCCTGAGCTGCTTGACCCTAGTTGGGGGGAACATAAGGGCATCATCTATAAGACAGCTGGGATCTGTGGTTCCCTCCAGGTGGGGGAGGAGGAGGGGCACTGGTAGGCTACAGTTCCAGTTTGGTGTCGTGGTTAAGTGCGTGGACTCTAATCTGGGAGAACTGGGTTTGATTCCCCCATTCCTCCACTTGCACCTGGCTGGATGACCTTGGGCAAGTTGTAGTTCTGATAATAGCTGTCCTTGAAAAAAGAGCAGTTTCTGTGGAGTTTCTATGGAGCAGAGTTTCATCTGTGGAGTTTCTGTGGAGTTTCTATGGAGCAGAGGTCCATCAGTGGCTATTAGCCACAAGGTATAGCTAGGGGCTCTGGGGCAAGGGATGCTCTGTCTTCTTGGTGCTTGGGGGGGGGGGTCAACAGTGGGAGGGCTTCTAATGTCCTGGCCCCACTGCTGGACCTCCTGATGGCACTGGTGTTTTTGGCCACTGTGTGACACAGAGTGTTGGACTGGATGGGCCTTTGGCCTGATCCAACATTGGCGTCTCTTATGTTCTTATGTTCTTATGTCAAGAGCTCTCTCAGCCCCACCCACCTCCCAGGATGTCTGTGGTGGGGAGGGGAAGGGAAAGGAGTTTGTAAGCCGCTCTGAGACTCCGAGTGAAGGGCGGGGTAGAAATCCAGTGTCTTCTCTTCGTCTTCCTTCTGGCTTTCTGATTTTTCTTTTCTTCCTTCCACATGGTGCAGTGGTTATGAGTGCAGACTCTAATCTGGGAGAACTACGTTTGATTCCCCACCCATTCATATGCAGCTGCTTGTGTGAACTTGGGTGAGTCATAAGTTCTTTCAGAGCTGTTCTCTCAAGTTCAGTTCTCAAAAGAGCTCTCTCAGCCCCACCTACCTCACAAGGTATCTGCTGTGGGGAGGGGAAGGGAAAGGAGATTATGGGTGCATGTTTTGCCACGCTTAGGAGCCGTACTAAAAAGATACTACTTTAAATCTAGAGTTTTTGGTTCCGACGGGCCACTCGCGGACTTTCCCCTGTCTGATCGTTCCAGCACGCAATTAAACATGGCGCCCGAACAGGCACCATTTTTAAAAAATCTTGATTCTGCGCATGTGTGAATAACCAAGGACGCAATATCATGCTTATGCACATGCGCAAACTTTTTTGTGTGTTTTTTAAAAAAAGCCACTCCGCGCGCCTCATTCAGTGGACGCCATCTAGACAACCCACAGCGGAAGCAGCGCACGGTAAGGCGATTCCCCCGGGGGATGTCTGGTTGTGCGAGGATGGATGAAAAAGATCGGGATCAAATTTGAGCCGGCATAATGGTGGGGTTAGCTGTCCGTCTGAACGCACCCTATAAACCGCTCTGAGACTCCTTCAGGTAGTGAAGGGCAGGGTATATATCCAATCTCCTCCTCCTCCTCCTCCTCCTTCTTCCTCCTATTGCCAGCATGGCCAGTCCATCCCTTTAGGGCATTCCCAACAAAAGCCGCCTACCGGATCTTCATTGTCCATACTGGATGATGGCATTCTTAGGCCATGGAAGCAGCAAGAAGACTGCGCGTGCCCGCCTCGTCAGCCCCCACCTTCTCCCCAATGATATCCTTTTCCGAGCCTTAGTACCGTGGCACTCCATTTACACGGGCGGGAAAAAAATCAGTGTAAAAGGGATCATTGCTTCATTGGGCCTGCCGTTGGGAGTCACACACCTCTTTGGTTGCCGCAAAGATCAAGGATGCAAAAATCCCAAATGAGTCCCTTTCAGGGGTGACAAAAGAACAGGCATATTGGAAACAGCAGCCGGAGAGAACGCCGCCCTCCCCTCCCCTCCCCCGCCAAATGCAGGTTTTGCTCGGATCAAAAACGGTGTGGCCTTGAATGCGCTGCACTCAAAGCCACTAAGTACACGGCAGGCCAGTCAAAGGAAAGCAGGACAATCAAGTGGTGTTCAAGACAGAAAACCCTATTCAAAACACACTTCCCCTTTTCAAAGGCGGCACCTCAGGAAAAGAGTGGGATGAAAGGGGTATTGTTTGCGGAGTGAAGTAGTAGGTGTTTCATTGAACTTCTGCGTTGACGCTGCCTTTCATCGCACAAAGCCCGGCAAGGACAAACGTTCCATCCCCCTCATCTTCACCGGAGAAAGGGTTGCAGCTGCTCTTACCATTTAATGCTCATTCTTTAAAAAAGAAAAAGAAAAGAAGTGGACTTCTCTTTTTTGGTCTTTTTTTTTTTTTTTGTATTCCCTTTTCTGGGATTTGAGTTCACCATTTGAATCTCTCCAAACGAAAAGGAAGAACTTTGATCTAGATGAAACTTGGACGCTCTGAAAGACGACAGCGACAATTTGCAGGAAAAGGCAGAACATGACGGGCTGTGAAGCTGATGCGGGAACCAGGGCGGGATCCTTCCCTCGCTGGAAACGCAAGGCCGTTGGCGACATTCTGTTCACGCACACTGAATGAGGCACTTCCAGTGCACTTTGCACCTGGATTTTGCTGTGCGGCAGGGCACAATCCACTCGCAAACAGCCGCCGAAGTGGGTTGAAACTGTGTTATTTAGCATGTGTAAAAGCAGTCAATGGCCCCGTTCATACGAGGCGTTTTGGGCTGGGAGTGTGCCGGATTGGAGATGGAGCAAACGGGCGCGATCCCACGCCAACATCTGGCTGGCGTTGCGCTCCCGTCTCCGATCTGGCCCTTCCCCCGATGAGGCGCGTCAAAAGTGAACCACCCGCAAGCTGGGCCGTCGGATCGCTGGCGCGTCTTTGCGCCGGCGCATCCCCGGCTCCTAGCTGAACTGCGCATGCTCCGACATGCGCAGTTTGGTAGGCTCCACGTCAGGGCCATGTTTTCTCCCCGGCGTCTGATTGTGCCGGGGAGAAAAGGCGCTGCGGCCAGGGGATCCGTGGGATCCCGCCACGGCGTCTCAACTTTGGCGTGGCTTTAAAAAGCCACGCTTTTAGAGGCTTTTCCCCTGCCGTGTGGCAGGGGCCAATATACACTCAAGGAGGAGCAGCCAGTAATCACGAAGAACATACTTTTGGAGTGCAACTTGTCAAAATTGGATTCAAACATGGTACAGGAACTGCCAGCTCATCATCGCCTGCCATTAAACCGGAAGTCATTGGCGAACATAAACAGCATGATAAAAAGTAGAGACATCACCCTGCCAACAAAAGTCCGCATGGTCAAAGCAATGGTATTCCCAGTAGTCATGTATGGCTGTGAGAGTTGGATTATAAGGAAGGCCGAGCGCCAAAGAATAGATGCTTTTGAACTATAGTGCTGGAGAAGACTCTTGAGAGTCCCTTGGACTGCAAAAAGATCAAATCAGTCAATCCTAAAAGAAATCAACTCTGTTCCCTGGAAGGCCAGATAATGAAACGGAAGCTCAAATACTTTGGCCACCAAATGAGAAGGGAGCACTCACTGGAGAAGAAGACCCTGATGCTGGGAAAGACTGAAGGTCAAAGAAGACGGGGATGGCAAAGGATGAGATGGTCAGACAGTGTCATAGATGCAACAAACATGAAATTAAGCAAACTCTGGAGGATGCCGGAAGACAGGAGAACTTCAGAGGACGGCGGAAGACCGGAAGGCCTGGCGTGATCTGGTCCATGGGGTCACGAAGAGTCGGACTCGACTGTGCGACTGAACAACAACCTCACCATGTTATGGCAGCTGGAATAGTCTCCCTTTGATGGGAATTAAACAAAATGTGGGTTCTAGATTGAATCAAACCTGAAGATAAAATGACTCAACTGCAACTATCATATTTTGGTCACATCATAGAATCCACAGAGTAGCTCAGCAGTGGAACTGGCTGCCTGGAAGGGGAATGTGCCCTCAGAAGGGACCTCTTCCCCAGCTGGTGAGCGGCTCTCCTTTTGCACCAAGGAACCATCCCTGAGCAGGGTGGGAGGGGGGCTCTTGGTAGTGGGTGATTCGATCCTTAGGCAGGTAGACAGCTGGGTGGCGAACCCGCGTACTGACCGTATGGTGACTTGCCTGCCTGGTGCGAAGGTAGCGGACATTACGCGTGTTTTAGATAGGCTGGTAGATAGTGCTGGGGAGGAGCCAGTGGTCGTGGTGCATGTCGGCACCAACGATGTGGGGAAATGCAGTCGTGAGGTCCTGGAGGAGAAATTTAGGCTGCTGGGCAGGAAACTTAGGTCCAGGACCTCCAAGGTAGCCTTCTCAGAAGTGTTACCTGTTCCACGCGCAGGGCCGGAGAGACAGGCAGAGATCAGGAGTCTCAATGCGTGGATGAGACGATGGTGTAGGGGGGAAGGGTTCAGGTTTGTTAGGCACTGGGATACTTTTTGGAACAAGAGGGAGCTGTACAGGCGAGACGGTCTCCACTTGTCCCGAGAAGGAACCAGGCTGCTGGCACTTAAAATCAAAAAGGTGGCAGAGCAGCTTTTAAACTGAATATTGGGGGAAAGCCGACAGGAGATGAAAAGTCTCTGGTTCGGGTTGGCTCATCTGAGAGAGGTGAGGGGGTACCGGTTGCTTTTCTACAGGGAGGTGGATTGAAATTGTCCACAGAGGCCATGGCTGGTGACATGGACTGCCGGACAACGACTCGAGATAGCAAGAGGAAGGATGCAGGCTTAACTTGTAAGGGAAATTACAGCTGTTTCTATACAAATGCTAGAAGTGTCCGAGGTAAAATCGGGGAGTTGGAGTGCTTGGTGTCGGAGGGAAAAATAGACATTGTGGGTATTTCTGAAACTTGGTGGGATGAGGAAAATCAGTGGGACACAGTGATTCCCGGTTATATATTATATCGGAAGGATAGGGGGGGAAGGGTTGGAGGTGGGGTAGCTCTGTATGTCAGAGAGGGTATAAAGTCTAGAAAGATTGAGAGGCTAAGTGAATTGGATTCGCTTCTGGAAGTTCTATGGGTTGAAATAGGGGGGCCAAAAGGAAACTTAACACTGGGAGTTTGTTATCGCCCACCAGATCAAAAGATAGAGGAGGATTATAAAATGATGAATGCCTTAAAGATAGCAACTAGACAAAAACACTGTGTAATAATAGGTGATTTTAACTACCCACACATTGATTGGGTCAATATGTGTTCTAGTCGGGAAAAAGAGATTGAGTTTCTAGACACTCTAAATGACTGTGCTATGGAGCAGATGGTCACGGAACCTACCAGGGGAGAGGCGATCCTTGATTTGGTCCTAAGTAACACTCAAGACCTGGTGAGAGATGTAAAAGTGATTGCACCGCTTGGAAACAGTGATCATAATGTTGTTGAGTTCATCATTTGTACAAATAGAGAATTGGCCAAAAAGACTCACACAACCATTTTTAACTTTAAAAGGGGTAATTTCTCTGATATGAGGGGACACGTGGGGAGGAAACTGAAAGGAAAAGTAGAAAGGGTCAAAACAATTGGGGAAGCTTGGGATCTATTTAAAACTACGATCCTAGAAGCTCAAAAAATATATATTCCGCAGGTTAGGAAAGGCACAAACAGGTATAGGAAAAAGCCTGCATGGTTAACAAACAGAGTAATGGAGGCTGTAAAAAGTAAAAAGAATTCCTTTAAGCAGTGGAAAGCTAGTCACAGTGAGGCTGATAAAACGGAACACAGGCTATGGCAAATAAAATGCAAGTCTGAGGTCAGGCAGGCAAAAAGGGAATATGAGGAGCATATAGCAAAAAACGTAAAAACCAACAATAAAACTTTCTTCAAATACATTAGAAACAGGAAACCAGCCAGGGAGGCAGTGGGGCCCTTGGACGACCAAGGGGTAAAAGGAGTATTGAAGGATGATAGGGAAATGGCTGAGAAGCTAAATGCATTTTTTGCCTCCGTCTTCACTGTGGAAGATGAGAAGTGCTTGCCCACTCCAGAACCACTGATTTCAGGAGGGGTGTTGGAAGACCTGAGTCAGATTGAGGTGATGAGAGAGGAGGTCCTAAAACTGATAGACAACTTAAAAACTGAAAAATCACCAGGCCCAGATGGCATACATCCGAGAGTTCTGAAAGAACTCAAATGTGAACTTGTAGATCTCCTGACAAAGATATGTAATCTTTCCTTAAAATCTGCCTCCATTCCTGAGGATTGGAAGGTAGCTAATGTCACTCCCATCTTTAAAAAGGGTTCCAGAGGAGATCCGGGAAATTACAGGCCAGTCAGTCTGACGTCGATACCGGGTAAATTGGTGGAAACCATTATTAAGGAAAGAATTAGTAGGCACATAGATGAACAAAACCTATTGAGGCAGACTCAGCACGGTTTCTGTAAGGGAAGATCTTGTCTCACTAACCTGTTAGTGTTCTTTGAGGGGGTGAACAAACATGTGGACAAGGGGGATCCAATAGATATTATTTACCTTGACTTCCAGAAAGCTTTTGATAAAGTTCCTCATCAAAGGCTCCTAAGTAAGCTCAAAAATCATGGGATAGAAGGACAAGTCCTTTTATGGATCAAAAACTGGCTAGTTCATAGAAAACAGAGAGTGAGTGTAGGTGGGCAATTTTCTCAGTGGAGGGTGGTAAGCAGTGGGGTACCGCAGGGATCAGTACTTGGTCCACTGCTTTTTAACTTGTTCATTAATGATTTGGAGATGGGAGTAAGCAGTGAAGTGGCTAAATTTGCGGATGATACAAAGTTGTTCAGGGTGGTGAAAACCAGTGAGGATTGTGAGGCACTCCAAAGGGATCTGTCAATTTTGGGCGAGTGGGCGTCAACATGGCAAATGGGGTTCAATGTGGCCAAGTGCAAGGTGATGCACATTGGAGCCAAAAATCCTAACTATAAATACACGTTGATGGGGTCTGAACTGGCAGAGACTGATCAAGAGAGAGATCTTGGAGTTGTAGTAGATAACTCACTGAAAATGTCGAGACAGTGTGTGACTGCAATAAAGAAGGCCAATGCTATGCTGGGGATTATTAGGAAGGGTATTGAAAACAGATCAGCCAATATCATAATGCCCCTATATAAATCAATGGTGAGACCTCATTTGGAATACTGTGTGCAGTTCTGGTTACCACACCTTAAAAAGGATATTATAGCTTTGGAAAAAGTGCAGAAAAGGGCAACTCGAATGATCAAAGGGTTGGAACACTTTCCCTATGAGGAAAGGTTAAGGCGCTTAGGGCTCTTTAGCTTGGAGAAACGACGACTGAGGGGTGACATGATTGAGGTTTATAAGATTATGCATGGGAAAGAGCAGGTAAAGAAAGAGGTACTTTTCTCCCTTTCTCACAATACAAGAACTCGTGGGCACTCCATGAAACTGCAGAGCGGTCGGGTTAGAACGGATAAAAGGAAGTACTTCTTCACCCAAAGAGTCACTGCCACAGGAAGTGGTGGTGGCTACAAGCATGGACGGCTTCAAAAGGGAATTAGATAAGCATATGGAGCAGAGGTCCATCAGTGGCTATTAGCCACAAGGTATAGATAGGGTCTCTGGGGCAAGTGATGCTCTGTCATCTTGGTGCTTGGGGGGGGGTCAACAGTGGGAGGGCTTCTAATGTCCTGGCCCCACTGGTGGACCTCCTGATGGCACTGGTATTTCTGGCCACTGTGGGATACAGAGTGTTGGACTGGATGGGCCTTTGGCCTGATCCAACATTGGCATCTCTTATGTTCTTATGTTCTTATGAGAGGTTTCAGATCAGCTTCCTGCAGACTTGTGTCCTGTCGTCTTTGCATCGCATGCACCCCTGCACCCCACACCCCAATGAGTGACCCCACAACAAAATTTCTGTCCCTCCTGGCTGTTCCCCAAAAAGGGTCAGCCCCCAAGGCAGCTAACAATTTAAAACATTATAAAATCACATTCAACATTGTTAAAATCGACCTCCTCACAAACATGCATCATCAGAATAATTAAAGCCAGAGCTAAAGTACACATAAGTAAAGGTTCCCTTGCTCGAAAGCCAGTCGAGTCCGACTCTAGGGTTGCGGTGCTCATCTCCATTTCAAAGCCGAAGAGCCAGCGCTGTCTGAAGACGTTTCCATGGTCATGTGGCCAGCATGACAAAACACCGAGGCACACGGAACGCTGCTACCTTCCCATCGAAGCAGTACCTATTTATCTACTTGCAATTTCTTGCTTTCGAACTGCCAGGTTGGCAGGAGCTGGAACCAGAGACGGGAGCTCACTCCATCATGCGGCACACTCGGGTCTCGATCTGCTGAACTACTGACCTTCCACAGCCTGCAGTTCAGCGTCTT
The DNA here is from genome assembly GCF_001447785.1 of Gekko japonicus. Lineage (NCBI taxonomy): Eukaryota > Metazoa > Chordata > Lepidosauria > Squamata > Gekkonidae > Gekko > Gekko japonicus. The sequence continues at coordinate 85,480 of NW_015169898.1, read as the reverse complement.
AACCACTTGAGCCACCGCAGCTCAAGTACACATACAAAAACATAAAAACAATGAAGATGAAGAAGAGATTGGAATTATACCCCATGGCCCTTCACTCCCTGAAGGAGTCTCAGAGCGGCTGACAATCTCCTTTCCCTTCTTCCCCCCAGAGCAGTAGGTGGGGCTGAGAGAGCTCCTCTGAGAACTGCTCGTGACAGAACAGCTCTGAGAGAACCTGTGATTGACCCAAGGTCACACCAGCAGCTGCATGTGGAGGAGTGGGGAATCAAACCTGGCTCTCCCAGATTAGAGTCTGCACTCTTAACCACTACACCAGACTGGCTCTCCATTGGTCAGGAAGGGAGGAGCATTGCGGGAACACCAAACAAGTCTTCAGCCAGTGGCAGAAGATGGCAACAGAAGGGGTCAGACGAACCTCCCTGGGGAGAGAATTCCAGAGCTTTGGTGCCACAACAAAGAAGAAGACCCTCTCCTGGTTCGGCACCTACCTAGTCTCAGAAGACAGGGGCACTTGAAGGTGACTGAAGTGGTCGGGTAGGTTCATAGGGGCGTAGATGGCCTATATCAGATTTATAGTTTAATCCCAAGAACGCTATCTTAGGTGTAAACCCCACTGAATAGACCTCAATAGCATTCGGAGTAGTCATGTTTAGGTAGGGTTGCCAGCCTCCAGGTGGGGCCTGGGGATCTCCCTCTTTTACAACTGACCTCCAGCTGACAGAGATCAGCTCCCCTGGAGAAAATGGCTCCTTTGAAGGGCGGACTCCGTGGCACTGCACCAGGCTGAGGCCCCTCCCCTCCCCAAACCCCACCCTCTCCTGGATCCACCCCCAAAGTCTCCAGTTTGGTGTTGTGGTGAAGTGCGCGGACTCTAATCTGGGAGAATGGGGTTTGATTCCCCACTCCTCCACTTGCAGCTACTGGATGACCTTGGGCAAGCCATAGTTCTTTCAGAGCTGTTCTTGAAAAAAGAGCAGTTTCTGTCAGAGCTCTCTCAACCCCACCTCCCTCACAGGCTGTCTGTTGTGGGGAGGGGAAGGGAAAGGAGTTTGTAAACCACTCTGAGACACCTCTGGGTAGTGAAGGGCAGGGTATAAATCCAATCTCTTCTTCTTCTTCCAGGTAGTTTCCAACCCAGACCTGGCAACCCTATGTTTAGGATTGCTCTCTTCGTCTGATTTGTTACCTTTTTTTATTTTGCTTTTCTAGACTACAAATCTACAGGGTTGGGGAAGTGGATACAGCCTAAAATAAAGAGTAGCAAGGATCATTTCTACATAACTTTAAAATAGTTGATACTTCCCTAGTATCATATAGCAAAAGGTGTATCTTAAAAATATAAAGTTGTAAACCAAGCAATCCCCATCACAGTCTTCTGTAGTGTGTACATTCTAGCTTTTAAAATTGTATGTTAAAAGTAAACCACCTGCTATCAAAATTAGTCTATTTAGCTTATTTCTTTCCTCTGAGTTTCGTTTTATCAAAAAGCCGTTTAGTTTGTATAGGCTTAGGGGCAGCAGCCCCTAGTTCTGCTTCAACGCCCGACGAGTCTGCCAGGCTCTTTGAGATAATGTCAGATCTTTCCCAGTCTTTATCTTCTTCGTCCTCTGCATCTTTGGTCTCTTTTCCACACTTAAGAACATAAGAACATAAGAACATAAGAGACGCCAATGTTGGATCAGGCCAAAGGCCCATCCAGTCCAACACTCTGTGTCACACAGTGGCCAGAAATACCAGTGCCATCAGGAGGTCCAGCAGTGGGGCCAGGACATTAGAAGCCCTCCCACTGTTGACCCCCCCCCCAAGCACCAAGAAGACAGAGCATCACTTGCCCCAGAGCCCCTAGCTATACCTTGTGGCTAATAGCCACTGATGGACCTCTGCTCCATATGCTTATCTAATTCCCTTTTGAAGCCGTCCATGCTTGTAGCACCCACCACTTCCTGTGGCAGTGAATTCCATGTGTTAATCACTCTTTGGGTGAAGAAGTACTTCCTTTTATCCGTTCTAACCCGACCGCTCTGCAGTTTCATGGAGTGCCCACGAGTTCTTGTATTGTGAGAAAGGGAGAAAAGTACCTCTTTCTTTACCTGCTCTTTCCCATGCATAATCTTATAAACCTCGATCATGTCACCCCTCAGTCGTCTTTTCTCCAAGCTAAAGAGCCCTAAGCGCTTTAACCTTTCCTCATAGGGAAAGTGTTCCAACCCTTTTATCATTCGAGTTGCTCTTTTCTGCACTTTTTCCAAAGCTATAATATCCTTTTTAAGGTGTGGTGACCAGAATTGCACACAGTATTCCAGATGAGGTCGCACCATTGATTTATATAGCGGCATTATGATATTGGCTGATCTGTTTACAATACCCTTCCTAATAATCCCCAGCATAGCATTGGCCTTCTTTATTGCAGTCACACACTGTCTCGACATTTTCAGTGAGTTATCCACTACAACTCCAAGATCTCTCTCTTGCTCAGTCTCTGCCAGTTCAGACCCCATCAATGTGTATTTATATTTAGGATTTTTGGCTCCAATGTGCATCACCTTGCACTTGGCCACATTGAACCCCATTTGCCATGTTGACGCCCACTTGCCCATCTTTGACAGATCCCTTTGGAGTGCCTCACAATCCTCACTGGTTTTCACCACCCTGAACAACTTCGTATCATCCGCAAATTTAGCCACTTCACTGCTTACTCCCAACTCCAAATCATTAATGAACAAGTTAAAAAGCAGTGGACCAAGTACTGATCCCTGCGGTACCCCACTGCTTACCACCCTCCACTGAGAAAATTGCCCATTTATACTCACTCTCTGTTTTCTATTAATTAGCCAGTTTTTGATCCATAAAAGGACTTGTCCTTTTATCCCATGATTTTTGAGCTTACTTAGGAGCCTTTGATGAGGAACTTTATCAAAAGCTTTCTGGAAGTCAAGGTAAACAATATCTATTGGATCCCCCTTGTCCACATGTTTGTTCACCCCCTCAAAGAACACTAACAGGTTAGTGAGACAAGATCTTCCCTTACAGAACCCATGTTGAGTCTGCCTCAATAGGTTTTGTTCATCTATGTGCCTACTAATTCTTTCCTTAATAATGGTTTCCACCAATTTACCCGGTATCGACGTCAGACTGACTGGCCTGTAATTTCCCGGATCTCCTCTCGGCTTCCCAGCATTTATTTATAAGCTCAGTTTCCCCCCATTTCCTCCCCCCTTCCTCTCACACTCCTTCTCCCTTCGTAGAGGAAAGTTTCAAGCATTCGAGCATCCTTTTGGAATGTGTGTGTGTGTACAGGCTCTCTGTTATCTCTGCCACTCCCACTCTCTCAAGGTTAAACCGACTGCGTAGGCAATCACCAGACTTCTCATGCTGTTAGCACACAAATACCTTTGGGTTTCCAATCTCCAGGCAGGAGAATAGTGATTTATTCTGCACTGCTTTCCTACATTTTGTAAATAAAGAGGCAATAATAATGAATAGCATGTCTTCCGCTTAGGAAGTAGGTGGCAGCAGAATTAGACCTCCTGAAGAAAAGTGAAAAGGAGATCTGGCGGGAGGGGTCGTGTGTATATATATGTGTGTGTCTGTGCTGAAAAATATTACTCAAGTGGGCCCAGTATTTTTGTCAGAACCATCAGGCAATCTCTGGGGTGACGTGTGGCCTTTACTACCCAAACTTGCCTGAAGAGGAAAGATGAGGGCAAGCGGGGTTCTCCACTCCCTCGGGGCTTGCGGGCAGAAGCCTGTCCAGTGACCCGCAGCGTCACCCTTTGGGCCACAGCTGCATCTTCCATGAATAAATCACACCCTTGGCCAAGCACTAGACGGCGGCGGGTGACAACTGCTGATGAAGAAGTCCATAAAGCACCATCACAGGTGACCCTTTCCCTTGTTCTGAGTGACATCAACGCCTGATTTCATTCCTGGAGTGTGACTGTGCTGCTCGCAGCAGGACTCTTCCGCCGAAGTGACCCAGACAGGACAAAGGCCCTTCCTGCTGGGCTGAAGATCCCTATTCCAGCCTCTCTGGGGGCCCCAATGCTGAAATGAATAAAGCCATGAGGCCCGGGGCAGGAAGTTCCCCATTTGGCTCTTTAGTTTGCCACCGGTTCTTCTCTTAGGGGCTCGAATAAGCCATGTGATCTGCAACTTGAGGGTAATAACACCGACCTTACTGTGCTACTGCGCAAATGACATGATATATGTGTGAACGTGTGAGGACACAAGCAGTGTTCTTCAACACGATGCCTTGCCCACTTCTCAAGTTTGGAGCTCGTCCTCCAGGAAAAGGGTTGCCAATTCTGAGTTGGGAAATCACAAAAGCTTCTACCCTGCCACAAGTTTTGTCAGTCTTTAAGGTGTTCCTGAACTCTTTTTTCCCCCACTGGGGGGACAAAGACATCCTTCCCTTCGTTCACACGCATGTCAGAGGATCCCACCCCCTGCCCCGCCATGGACTCCGAATGCTCTCCTCACAGGGTGTCCTCGCAGGGTGCACCTACCTCACAGGGTGTCTGTGGTGGGGAGGGGAAGGGAAAAGGGTTTGTAAGCCGCTCTGAGACCCAAGTGAAGGGCGGGGTATAAACAGGGCCGGCTCACTCACTAGGCGAACTAGGCGATTGCCTAGAGTGGGACGTCCCTTAGGGGCACCAAACTGCACCTGGCCCCGTACTCTGGGAGTTTCTTGATTATTTGTGTTTTTCATTCTTCCTAAAATGCATTTATTTTTTAAAATCGGTGGCGCACCGGGGGGGGGGCAGACGGGATCCTCGCCTAGGATGCAAAATAAGCTGGAGCCGGCCCTGGGTATAAATCCAATCTCTTCTTCTTCTTCTTCTTCTTTCTCTGCGCTTCTCCCCTTCCATCCTCTCCCCCAAGCGGAGGCTGGACAACCATCTTTCGGGTATGTTGTAGGGCCGTCTTTTGGCTGTGCTCCTGCAGAGGGCAGGGTGTTGGACTAGATGACCTGCAAGGTACCTTCCAACTCTAACATTCTATGGTTCTGTTCTCACATACTATTTTGAAAAAGAAATACATTAAAATACAGAGGATTTATAGTCCTTCTTGTTGAGAATACGTATGCCCTTCAAATACTTAAATACTTCAAATACTTAAAGAGAGCAAATCCTGCCCCCCCCCTTCTCCAGACTGAACCTTTCCAAGTCCCTCAGCCTTTTCTCATAGGTCTCTGAAAAAGGCAGAAGAACTTGGAGATGTTCAGTCTGGAGAAGAGGAGGTGTGTGTGTGTGTGGGGGGGGGGGACATGACTGCTCTCTTGAAGTCTTTGCAGGGCTGTGTTCCTTGGGGCCAGGTACGGGGAAACTGGGACTCTCCCCGGTAAAGAGGGATACTTGGAGCACGGGCAAAGAGTCGAAAAAGCCGTTCAGGGGTCACTCAAAGGGAAACTCAGCAAAAGGAGGCCTTTCAAAGTGCTGCACACACAGTTGCTTCGGCAGCAGCACGTATGGCATGCCAAAAATAAGCAAATGAAAATTTAAAACGCAACCTGTTTTGCAATTCAGAGCAATGAACGAGGGATGCATCTTTCTGGGCCACCGCTTCGGCAGGGCAGCTCCTCTGACTTCTAAATTTTTAAAGGCTGTCTCTTGTAGCAGAAAGATCGGGAACACAGAAAGCCCATTTGGGGGCGATCCCTTGGATGTCTGCGAGATGTTAAGGAAGATGCAACCGGACATGTGTTTTTCTCCCTGCTGTTGGCTCCAGAAGTTTAAAGCCTCACCAGAGGGCCAGGATATGGGGGGAAACACGTCCGGGTGCCTTTTTAACAAGCAATTAAAATGCGGCTGGGGGAAGGAAGCGAGCCCCTTTGGATGTCTTGGGTTATGAAATGAAAGAGCGAAAGGATGTTCTCAAAGTGAGAAAACAAGCAAGGTTGGGACACTTCAAAGCCACCCCTCCTCAGTTTGCAGACTTGTGGCGTAATCCGTATGGAAGCTGTCTCACACACAAGTCTTATTGAAACGAATAGGGCCTGCACAAGGACTTTGCGATGACCTATGGCCTTACATTGCAACTGGATTCGCCATGGTGCAGAAGATCTTCCTGCTAAGCTGCCCCCAGGATCCACTTGTATAAGTTGCTGTGGAAGAGAGATGCTAATCAAAGGTGTTCTTCAGCTAAGTGTCAGGAACAACTTCCTGACAGTCAGAGAGGTTCCTCAGTGGAACAGGCTTCCTCAGGAGATGGTGGGTGCTTCTCCTTTGGAGGTTTTCCAACAGAGGCTAGATGGCCATCTGACTGCAATGTGGATTCTGTGAACTCAGGCAGATCATGAGAGGGAGGGCAGGAAGGGTAGCATCAGTGCTTAGTTCATCCAATCATAGAATGTTAGAGTTGGAAGGGACCTTGCAGGTCATCTAGTCCAACCCCCTGCAGTCTGCAGGAGCACAGCCGAAAGATAGCCCTACAACAGACCCGAAAGATGGTCATCCAGCCTCCACTGGAAAAGGTCCAGCGAAGGAGCCGCCACCACCTCCCGAGGCAGTCTGCTCCACTGCTCAACCACTCTGACAGTTAGGAAGTTTCTCCTGATATTTAATAGCCGGTAATGATTCCCTTGTCATTTCCACCCATTAGTTCTAGTCTTGCAATCCAGAGCAATCCGGAGTTCTCGTGCCCCTTTCTTACACACCCAGGGAAATGCCGATAGCCACTTCAGGGTCAGTACAGAATTTTCCTCTAGGCCACATTGTCCCAGGGATCCTGGAGGTTTTTTTTTAAAAAAAACCTTCCTCTGGGTGTCACGGGCGGGGTAGCTGTGAATTTCCTGCATTGTGCAGGGGACTGAACTAGATGGCCCCTTCCAGCTCTACGTTTCTGTCTCTCTAAAGGGCTCTGAAGCTCAACGAGGTGGTCCCTGGTGCCCTGGGAACTTCACTC
>NW_015169898.1:53308-78559 GCF_001447785.1 Gekko japonicus | reverse complement strand
CATGGAAAGAGGCCATAGAAGGAGGAAAGTGTCACCAAACAGAAATACGCTTTGGGCAAAGACATAACCTGTTGCCCAAGTTCCCTGGAAGGGCAAGATGGACAGTTGTCGCTAAAACATGAAGCTGGGTAATGAAACGTTTGGGACCTGAGCTTCGTGGTGATTTGAGGTATGAGGCGACGGTCCCACAAGTGGAGAAAGATCAATATGGGCAGCTGTGCCACTCCATCTGCAGCAGGAGGAAAAAGCAAGAGTCCAGGAGCACTTGAAAGACTGACAACATTTGGGGCCGCGGGGGGGGGGGGAGCTTGTGTGACTCACGGCTCACTTCTGCAGAGAGATCAAGATGGGTGGCCCTGTTAGTCTGTCTGTAGCAGAGAAGAAGCTGGAGGAGGAGGAGGAGGAGGAGATTGGATTTATACCCCGCCCTTCACTACCCAAAGGTGTCTCAGAGCGGCTGACAAACTCCTTTCCCTTCAGGCAGGTGCAGTCAGACCATTTTGGTACTGGCTTTCACAGCACTGGTTTTATCTATCTATCTATCTATCTATCTATCTATCTATCTATCTATCTATCTATCTATCTATCTATCTATCTATCTATCTATCTATCTATCTGACTTATATCCCACCCTCTCTGCAAGGCAGTCTCAGGGTGGCTTACAAAAACTGTATAAAACAATTAAACAAGGGAATTCATAAAATCACAGCAGCATAATCATTAAACATAACAAGATATAAAGTGCTAGCACAACTAATATTACGATGGCGAACTTGTGCAGCATTTTCTAGGGTGAAGTCCGTTGGCACCTGGGTTGCTCAGAAAGTTTCCGTGTGGGATGGACTCCGGTGCCGATTCTTCCGGTACCGATTCTTCCCTGAAACTCCTTTTAGAAGAAGAAGAGAAGAGATTGGATTTATAGCCCGCCCTTCACTCAGAGTGCGTTCAGACGCGCCATTTGATCTGGTGTTGTTCCAGTTCAGGAACGGATTTTATACGCACAATCACACAGTCAACATCTGCCTCCCGTCCCCAGCCGTCACTTTCCGGCTCAAATCCCCTTTAACCCTGAGTATTTTGTTACCAGGTCCCCAAGTGGTGTTTTCCTGATTCTCTGTTCCCAGCTGCATTTTCCCCCTGTGTGATCGCTCCTCCGGTGTCCAGCCACTTCTGGTTTGAACCCCCTCCCCGCTCGAAAGCTGCCTGAGGCTTCCGCTTTTCGCCCACCATTTTTTAAAAAGCTTTGGCGGTGTGCGTATAGGCAGAGCTCCGCCACCGTGTTATTAAAAACAATGTTTAAATGGTGCCTAGTTTTAGCATTTAGACGAGTTCGGGATCTCACAGAGGCCATTTTCGGGGTAGACATTTAAAGGGAAGTGTTCCTTTAAAGTTTAAAGGGACGTGTTACAGCAGTCGGGTTGAAGTGGAAATCGCTGTTCTGCGCATGTGTGGAAATTTTAGATCTGCAGATGGCCGCCTGTGCGCATGCCCAAACTGAGAGAGAGAGAAAAACACCAACACACACTCCCGCCTGTGGACGGTGGGGATTGATGTGGCTGCGCAGTGATCCGGAGCAAGGAGGTGAGTGTGATCGCGATTCTCCAGGTTAAAAAACACACACATCAGGGCTGGAGCGATTTTAACTGCTCCCAGCATGCCATTTGACCACATCCTCAGAATCTCAGAGTGGCTTACAAACTCCTTTTCCTTCCCCTCCCCACAACAGACACCCTGTGAGGTAGGTGGGGCTGAGAGAGCTCTTGACAGAAACTGCTCTTTTTAAGAACAGCTGTGCCAGAACTATGGCCCAGCAGGTGCAAATGGAGGAGTGGGGAATCAAACCCGGTTCTCCCAGATTAGAGTCTGCGCACTTAACCATGACACCAAACTGGTTTTTAAAGCGGCTTATGAAGAAAGGCTAAAGCGCTTGTGGCTCTTTAGCTTGGAGAAACAACGGCTGAGGGAGGACATGATCGAGGTTTATAAGATTATGCATGGGAAAGAGCAGGTAGGGAAATAGGTACTTTTCTCCCTTTCTCACAATACAAGAACTCACGGGCACTCAATGAAATTTCTGAGTGGTCAGGTTAGAATGGATAAAAGGAAGTTCTTCTTCACCCAAAGAGTGATTGACACATGGAATTCACTGCCACAGAAGGTGGTGGCGGCTACAAGCATGGACGGCTTCAAGAGGGAATTAGATAAACATTTGGAGCAGAGGTCCATCAGTGGCTATTAGCCACAAGGTATAGATAGGGGCTCTGGGGCAAGTGATGCCCTGTCTTCTTGGTGCTTGGGGGGGCAACAGCAGGAGGGCTTCTAGTGTCCTGGCCCCACTGGTGGAGCTCCTGATGGCCCCTGGCATTTCTGGCCCCTGGCATTTCTGGCCACAGAGTGTTGGACTCGATGGGCCTTTGGCCTGATCCAACATTGACTTCTCTTATGTTCCTAAGAGGGAATTGGATAAACGTATGGAGCAGAGGTCCATCAGTGTCTGTTAGCCACAAGGTATAGATAGGAACCCTCAGGCTGGGGCAAGGGATGCTCTGTCTTCTTGGTGATTGGGGGGGGGCAACAGTGGGAGGGGGCTCCTAGTGTCCTGGCCCCACTGGTGGACCTCCTGAGGGCCCCTGGTATTTCTGGCCACTGTGTGACACAGAGTGTTGGACTGGATGGGCCATTGGCCTGATCCAACACTGGCGTCTCTTATGTTCTTACGTTCTTATGGCACCCAGCTGGCTTGGTTGCTGCCCAGGAAGCCACGATCCAGGCCAGAAATCCCACGTGAAACTCCTATGGCAGCTTATAGAACGAGGCTGAGAGGAAACGGGATCGCTGCGTGGCACTCCTAGCCCGAAGAACGACTCCCCACTAATTGTTTGCTTCTCGTGCGCCAAATTAGAGGCACCAAGAGCACATGAGATTAACAGAAGTGTCACGTCCTTCAATTAACACCAAGGAACGCGAACAACAAGCCCGCCGTTTGCATTACTGCCAACGCCTAACATTGCAGAGGCATGTTTGGATAGGAATCTAACATGATAGCTCTGGTAAGTTAATAAGATAATAGCTCAACATGCTAATTGATTTTTAATTAGTGTGAACAAAGCTCGCAGCCAAACCGTGCCTCAAAGACAGTTCCCTCATTAGGAAGCAAGAGAGATGCTGCGAACACTGATGACTTGGTAACCAGGGGGTTCCCCCCACCCCACCCCATGTATACTCAGGCTCTCCTGATGCCTTCTGCCAACTGTGGTGCTTTCCCCGCCACACACACACACACACACACACACACACACACAGAGACACACACACACACAAACAGGGCCTCCTCTGGAGGCAAGGTGCATTGACCCCCTTGTTTTAAACCTTTGGGCGTGTTACCAAAATTGTTGTTCTTCTTTTCTGCCCTGTAGTTGATTCAAAGAAAGTTAAGGCAAAATTCCGTGTAGTGGTTAGGAGCGCAGACTCTAATCTGGGAGAAACGGGTTTGATTCCCCACTCCTCCGCATGCAGCTACTGGTGTGACCTTGGGTCAGTCATTGAATCATAGACTGTTAGAGTTAAGAACATAAGAACGTAAGAGATGCCAGTGTTGGATCAGGCCAATGGCCCATCTAGTCCAACACTCTGTGTCACACAGTGGCCAAAAATACCAGGGGCCCTCAGGAGGTCCAGTAGTGGGGCCAGGGCACTAGAAGCCCTCCCACTGTTGCCCCCCCCAGCCCCAAGAACATAAGAACATAAGAGAAGCCAATGCTGGATCAGACCAGTGGCCCATCCAGTCGAACACTCTGTGTCACACAGTGGCCAACAATATCAGGTGCCATCAGGAGGTCCAGCAGTGGGACCAGAACACTAGAAGCCCTCCCACTGCTCCCCCCTCCAAGCACCAAGAATACAGAGCATCACTTGCCCCAGCCTGAGAGTTCCTATCGATACCTTGTGGGTAATAGCCACTGATGGACCTCTGCTCTTAATATAAGAACATAAGAGAAGCCCATGTTGGATCAGGCCAATGGCCCATCCAGGCCAACTCTCTGTCACACAGTGGCCAAAAACACCAAGAGGCATCAGGAGGTCCAGCGGTGGGGCCAGGACACTAGGAGCTCCCCCACTGTTTTCCCCTCCCAAGCACCAAGAATACAGAGCATCCCTTGACCCAGACCGAGAGTTTCTATCTATACCTTGTGGCTAATAGCCACTGATGGACCTCTGCTCTTAACATTAGCACATAAGAGAAGCCAATGTTGGATCAGGCCAATGGCCCATCCAGTCCAACACTCTGTGTCACACAGTGGCCAAAAATACCAGGGGCCATCAGGAGGTCCAGCAGTGGGGGCAGGATGCTAGAAGCCCCCTCCCACTGTTGCGCCCCCTTAAGTACCAAGAAGACAGAGCATCCCTTGCCCCAGACTGAGAGTTCCTATCTATACCTTGTGGCTAATAGCCACTGATGGACCTCTGCTTCAGATGCTTATCTAATTCCCTCTTGAAGCCGTCCATGCTTGTAGGCACCGCCACCTCCTGTTGCAGTGAGTTCCACGTGTTCATCACTCTTTTGGGTGAAGGACTTCCTTTTATCGGCTCAGCAGTTCCATGGAGTGCCCACAAGTGCTTGTCTTTTGAGAAAGGGAGAAAAGTACTTCTTTCTCTACCTGCTCTATTCCATGCATAATCTTACAAACCTCAATCATGTCACCCCTTAGCCGTCGTTTCTCCAAGCTAAAGAACCCCAAGTGCTTCAAATTTTCTTCATAGGGAAAGTGTTCCAACCCTTTGATCATTCTTGGAAGGGATCTTGCAAGTCATCTAGTCCAACCCCCTGCATTCTGCAGGAGCATAGCCAAAAGATAAGTTCTTTTAGAGCTGTTCTCTCAAGGGCAGTTCTCGAGAGAACTCTCTCAGGCCCACCTACCTCACAGGGCGTCTGTTTTGGGGAGGGGGAGGGAAAGGAGTTTGTAAGCCGCTCTGAGACTCCTTCAGGTAGTGAAGGGCGGGTACCAATCCAATCTCTTCTTCTTCTTCTATCCACGCAGCATGTATTTTTCCTGCCTTCCTGCCCTTCTACTCTCTGCCTCCAACAAAAGGCCAGTATCTATGCAAAAGAATAAATTAATAGAAACCTGACACTAGAAATCACAGTACCCAGAAACCAACAGGAGAATGTTTTTAGTCTTCCAGGATGTTCCATTGCTGACTTCAGGGTGGCAGTTGTCCTATAGAGAAGCCTCAAAGGGAAATTACAACAGGAGATTGCTGAACTAGAATTCATTAACAAGTTCAGGACAATGGATTCACCCCTCAGGGGGAGTTGAATAGGGACATAGGATTCTTAACTCATTACAGATGCCAATTTCCTGCATTTCTGTGGATATATCCTAGCTCTAATCAAACTGATTACATTTTGCATTGTACCTCTGCATCCTAAATCATAAGAACATAGAACATAAGAACATAAGAGATACCAATGTTGGATCAGGCCAAGGCCCATCCAGTCCAACACTCTGTATCACACAGTGGCCAGAAATACCAGGTGCCCTCAGGAGGTCCGCCAGCGGTGGGGACAGGACATTAGAAGCCCTCCCACTGTTGACCCCCCCAAGAACCAAGATGACAGAGCATCACTTGCCCCAGAGCCCCTATCTATACCTTGTGGCTAATAGCCACTGATGGACCTCTGCTCCATATGCTTATCTAATTCCCTTTTGAAGCCGTAGTCTAGTGGCCAACCGGTTCTTCTGAAGGGTCAACAACAAGGCACAGAGGCCAAGGACACCCTCTTATGTTGCCTCCGGGCACTGGGATTCAGAGGTTGACTGCCTCATGGAGGTTCCCATGGTTAGTAGCCACGGATAGACCTCTCCTCCAGTAATTTGTCTAAACTCCCTTTAAAGCTGTCTGTCCCTGTGGCCATCACAACATCCTCTGACAGAGAATTGCACATTTTAATCACTGGCTGTGATTTTATTATTTTCTTTTCTTTATTTATTTATTAATTAAAATATTTATATTTTGCCTTTCCTCGTGGTTCAAGGCAGCTAGTTGAAACTGTTGGAGTGAGCGACACAGCATGCCTGGACATTTGGAGGCACTACATCACTCTAAGTTGTTAAGGTAAAGGGTTCCCTTGCTCGAAAGCCAGCCGAGTCTGACTCTAGGGTTGCGGTGTTCATCTCCGTTTTAAAGCCGAAGAGCCAGCGCTGTCCGAAGACGTTTCCAAGGTGCATGGAACGCTGTTACCTTCCCACCGAAGTGGTACCTATCTATCTACTTGCAATTTCTTGCTTTCCAACTGCTAGGTTGGCAGGAGCTGGTTAGAGCAAACTAATTTGTGCAGTAGCCAAATCGCTCGCTCACAACTTTAATGCCAGTAGCTCACAAAGCAGAATTTTTGCTCACCGGACTCCACAGCTTAGAGGGAGCATTGGCTAGAACCAAGGAGAGGATTGCACAGAATTAGTATGCTGCAGTTGTCATTGCTGGGATGAAAAGTGATTTTTCATATGGGTTGGGCTGGCTTTATGCGCCAACCCCCAACTGCGTTGTTTGCACTAGAATTTAAATTATGAGAAAGGGGATTACAGAACTGCTTTGAAAACATGGAAGTCAGTGCCATATAAATGCTACTTATCGTTATAAAGGCCATTGACCAAACAGAAAGGTCTTAACCACACTCTGGAAAGGAGCAACTGAGGGTCAGGTCACACGGACATTTAGTGCGGGCTTTGCTGCTGATCCCTCGCGCATTAAAGTTTCCTGTTCATATTGGCAAACCCGCCTCCCGCACCAAAGCGGGCTGAGTCCCGCGGTTTCCGCTCTTTTTATCCGCGTTTTCTGACACCCGTTGGAACAGGTGTTTTCCAATATCTCGCGCTTTGTATCCGCGGTTTTGGTATCATGACAGCAATCTGCCGTGACCGCGCTACCCTCCCCCCTTTTTTGTGTTTCCAGTTTAAGTTATGTGCATGTGCAAACAGGCGCTAGCTTTTATTTTGGTTTTCTTAGTTTGTATGTACGCCCAAGCACATGCGCAGGGTTTTTTTAAAAGAAAAAAACCCGCGCCGCCGCGGGGACGGCATGTTGTGTGATCAGTACTTTGCGCGAGTGAAGCGGAAGACAGAGGGACCCCGTCTGACCACCTCCAAGCAATATAAAATGTCACGGATAGAAGAGTTCTTGAAAAAGAGCCGTTTCTGTCAGAGCTCTCTCAGCCCCACCTACCTCACAGGGTGTCTGTTGTGGGGAGGGGGAGGGAAAGGAGTGTGCAAGCCGCTCTGGGACTCCGAATGAAGGGCAGGGTATAAATCCAATCTCCTCCTCCTCCTCCTCCTCCTTCTTGTTTCTCCACCAAGACCCAGCAGTTCTGAGAGGCAGCTTCTCTGATGATCTTAGAGCTTGGAGAAGAGCCGAGAGAAACAAACATCCCTTCAAGGTCCATGGGCCAAGCCTCTTTTGGACTTTCAAAGAAAGCCGATGCACTAACTCGGGCTTGACACAAACAAACCAGAAGCTCTGCATTTCCTTGTTTTTATTCTGTTTTCCACGACATCAAAGTCCATATGCCATGTGATGTTGTGAGAAAAATAAAATAGTAGATTCAGAAAATTTAAAACCCATTTTATACAGTTAATTTTATAAAGAAATCATAGTGTTTTTCTCTCCTCTATTTCTGTAACTTTCCAAGCAGCTAGCAGCTCAGTGAACATGATTTTGCTAGGCCTTTGTCTCAAGAGATATCTTTCCTCCATCACGTACACAGGAACCAACATTTGCATGACATTGTTAATGAATCTAAAGAATTTGGAAGCATTTAGAAATAAAAGATTGGTATTCACCTGCCATTAAGTCAAGGAAACCAGAATATTTGCAATACTAAAGGCTTGCCTACATGCAGAAATTCACATCACACCTCCAGCCAGCAAACAGTGCCTGAATGTCTGCTCTGAAGGAAACAAAGAACATCCTGAAATTGTAACATTCTTGTCTTTGTCATTTAGAGATTTAAATGCAATCTTGCATTGTTTTGCAAAAATCATCAGGGTAGCCCCATAGCCTCTGGAATGTGGGAACATTTCCTAGGCCATGATGGCCCACATTGACAGGGCAGTTAGATTAATTGCTGCAGTTTATAATTTCTATAGCTCTATCGAAATGTATGGGACTGATATGGTATAAAAGAAGGCAAGACTGCTTCATTTCAGGACTGACCCTTGGAGATCCAGAGGAGGCTTTGTCTTTCGTGATCTCTCTGGTCCAGTCCAGAAGCTCTTTGTTCTGTATGTTTTAACCACTGACTGTTTGCCTTTTTGGAAGTAAGTATTCTGTTTTGTATTCCTTGCTTGTCTATTTTAGTGTTTAAATAACCTTGTTTTGCATTCCAGCTAACTTTCTTTTAACATTCTACCCGCCTTGGTAAGGGGCACTCACCAGACCATTATGAACCTAGAGGTGCAGGTAACACTTTATACAGGGTTAGTTTAGACTGACAAGTGCTACAGGTGCATTCTTATGACATGTGACTTTGTTGGAAAGAGGCCTGCCTTGACCCAGGGAGGTTTACTTCAGCTCGTGGGATGGCTCAGACCGTGTGACCCACTCCACCTCATGTCTGACCTCCACTTCTCCGTCTTCGACAGAAAATTCCACATTGGTCTGTACGGTTCCTGCCTCCAGGTTTACATAGGTTTGTGCAGAGCCGATGCTCACCAGGGCTTCCTCGCTCAGGAAATCTTCAATATAATTGTAACGGCCATGGGTCTCTCCAGCAAGGAAGCAGAGATCCCGGTGGAATCCGTGCCCTGAATTATGCCTGCTGAGATCATGTTTAGTAGGATCCTCAGCAGAGAGCAATGATCCATCAGTTTCTGTTGGGTATTTGCATGTTGAAAACACTCAATGTGTATGCATGGGGTTAAATGTCTGTTCTGTTGTTACAGGAAATCACCTGTCTTTGTGTTAGCCAGTGTTAGCTCAAGTCTGTTAGCCCGCGAAAGCATCCCTGTTCTAAGAGTTTGATTGGGAGCGAAGTGTTAGTAACTTTGCATTTTATGAGCCCTCTTCCCGTCTTTGTTCGCCTTGGAGTAGAAGCACGTTGGAGGGCCATCTTTTTCCAGTTCTTCTAGTCTAGAGAGGATGTAGCTGAATTAGCTCTCTGTTATTTTCTCCCAAGTTACCCTTCCCTATGGTAGAATTGTAGTAAACTTTTATATTTTTAAACACACATGGACTCTGGGTCTGATTATTGAACTCTGGCATTGCTAAGCTGTTTTTAACTCTGCTGAATTTCTTTAAAAACTCTAACAAAAGGTTATGGGCGCCAGTAAGCTTCTGACGCGCAATGAGACCAGAGTAAAAGCAACCAATGTGTGTTAGGATTTTTCTAAGGTAGAAAGAATTTTTTTTTAAAAAAATCGCGATTGGATTAAATGGTGTCCAAGCAAGGCTCCTGATTTTTTTTTCTCCAGTGCCTGTAAAATCAGTCTGAAAGACTGTGTTTTCTGGCGGAGAGAATTCTAATGTGCCTTTCGTCTTGAGAACATCTTTTTCCCTTGTGAAGCAAGCCGCAAGCCGGAGCTTGGAGCCGAGAGAAAGAGGAGGGGGTGAGACCGATCTTGCCGGAGCAGCTTGGAGGTCCCGCGCACATCAAAAGGAACGCCAGTTCTCATCTCTACCCTGCGAAGTGGTGAAGTATTGAGCAATTAAGCAATTGAAAGCCAGCATGGCAACTAACAAGAACCTAGCATTCTGTAAAATCCCAGTTCTGAATAAGGATAATTTCGACTACTGGCTTAGATGTGTTAAAAATGCTCTTCAATCATATTCAGCTCTTTATGTAATTAATACAGACCCCCCCGTGGGTGAAGAAGAGTTGGAAAGATATGTGGCTGATGATGAGCTAGCGATAGCCATTATCATGAAATCTTTGTGTCCACGTGACCATAGAGAAATTCTAAAATGCCAAACGGCCAGAGAGATGTTAAAAAGGCTGAATGATACCTATATTTCTAAGTCTGAAACTCTGCCTCCTGTTTTGGCTTATCTGAAAGAAGGCCAGAGAAGAGCCCTTTCAAAAACAAAGGATGACTTGTCTGTGTTAAGTATCAAATCTCAATGTGAAAGAAACAAAGGGAAGAGAGATGTGAAGTGTTTTCGGTGTGGGAAGCTGGGACATGTAGCCAGACATTGTTGGTCAGAAAAGTCGCCTGATTCAAAGGTTTTTCAGGAACAAAGAGATCAAAAGGCTCATGATCAACCTCGCGCCAAAAGTGACCGCGCTCAGTTTAACCGGTCTGCAACAGGACCCTCTAGAGGGCGTGGCCAGAGTGCTCCTGGCAGTCAAGCAGACAGGCGCAATGTTTTTGCTGTGACAGAGAAGCAGCCTCAAAAGGCTGACACTGAGAAGCAAGAAAGCGAAATGCATGCATTGGCTGTCAATGAAGTGTGTGATGAGGATGATAATATGTTTATCATTGATTCTGGAAGCGGTTTTCATGTGATTAAATCTGAAAAATGGTTTATTGATCTAGATAGAGACTGTAGACCTGCTCTTCAAGGAGCTGCGGGCGAATCTCTTTCAGTTGCGGGGACAGGAACGGTCCAGGTGTATGGCATGAATTCTGATAACAAAATTGTTGAGGCAACCCTCAAAAATTGTGCTTTTATACCCAACGCCATACACAACTTGATTTCCACAAAGAGAATAATGGAAAGTGGAAGTTATGTTGATCTTAGACCAAATCATGGAAAGATCTGGAGTGAGAGTGGTTTTAACATGATGTTACAAACAAATGATGGTTTTCATTACTTGAGACATATTGCTAATGCTAATTTTGATGATGATGACGAAGTTGAAGCTAATGGAATGGTGTGCCATACAAAATCAACTGAATGCAATCACAAAGACTGTTTGTTTGCTTGGCATGTGAAACTTGCACATAGAAATATAAAATCTGTGAAGCAATTATTGAAAGAATGCAATGTTGACGCAGCAGAATGTGAGCTCATGAAAGATGGCTGTGATATTTGTCTTAAATCCAAGGGCACAGCTCCCTCTTATAAGACTACTAAACCTCATGACTCAAACACTAAACTGCTAGAGTGTGTCTACTCTGATTTAGTTGGGCCTATTCATGCATCTGCTGGAGGTAACAGATACTTTGTCAGTTTTCTGGAAGCAAAAACCAGATATGTTTACACCTACCTGCTTAGAAGCAAAGATGAGGTGCTTGACAAGTTTAAATACTATGTATCTGTTGTTAAGAACAAATTTGGCAAGGCGCCAGAAGTTTTGTTCACTGATAATGGTACAGAGTACTGCAGCAGTGAGTTCCAAAGATTCATGGAACAAGAAGGGATTGAACATAAGACAACAGTGCCTTATTCGCCGCAGCAGAATGGCACGGCAGAAAGATTAAATCGCACGATACAGGAAATGGCGCGTTGTATGCTAATGCAATCTGGACTTCCAGAGTGTTATTGGGCAGAAGCAGTCCACACTGCGGTTTATTTGCATAACCGAATCCCATCTAAAGTTACCAATAAGAGCCCTTTTGAATTATGGCATAACCGAATGCCTGGACTTAAACATTTAAGAGCCTTTGGATCAAAAGCCTATGCGCATATACCAAAGGAGAAAAGGGGCAAGCTTGATCCAAGAGCAGAGATTGGTGTCTTAGTCGGATATGCCTCTAGTGGCAAAGGGTACAGAATTCTAAACCCTGAAACTGGATATGTTAAAGTATGCAATGTGGTACGTGTAGATGAAAGCAATGTTTTGCTAACTCCTAACCTGGCTGAGTCCACAGTGCAACCCACTACTACAGAGGATACTACTGATGTCTCTTTCTTTGACGTGTTTACTTGGCAATCTGCGCAGACCACCTGTGACCAGGCAGGTCCATCTCCACAAGAGAGTTCCAGCTCAGAAGGGGAACCTGGAGAAGCATCGCCAAGGGTAAGAGAGACGATCACTGTGAGACAATCGGCAAGGAGTACCAAAGGTGTACCACCACCGATGTATGGAATTTGTGCAAATGTGCAACCAATAAAGGAACCTAATAACTGGAAGGAAGTCAACAGACTACCTGCACCTGAGAGAAGCAAGTGGATGGATGCAATGGAAGAAGAATTTGCATCTTTACAAGACAAAGAGGTATGGACTCTTACTGAATTACCTCCTGACAGAAAAGCCATCGGTTGTAAATGGGTGTACAAAGTAAAGTATGACCCTGATGGCAAAATAGACAAATACAAAGCCCGTCTAGTCGCGAAAGGATTTTCACAGAAATATGGAATCGATTTCTCGGAAACCTTTGCACCTGTTGTGAGCTACACATCCTTCAGGACACTTTTGAGCATAGCAGCCTCAAGGGGCATGCACGTTGAACATTTGGATATCAAAACAGCCTTCCTCAACGGAGACCTGGATGAAGAAATCTATATGCAACAACCAGAGGGATTCTCAACAGAAGGACAAGAAGGCCTAGTGTGTAAACTCAACAAGAGTGTCTATGGACTAAAACAAGCAGCCAAAGCCTGGAACGAGAAGCTGACTAAACTGCTACGTAAACAGAACTTTAAACAAGGAATAGCAGAACCTTGCTTGTTCACAAGACTTAAAAATGGAAAGTATCAATACATACTAATTTATGTTGATGATTTGATTATTTGCTGTCAAAATCAAAGTGATGTACAAGAAATTGCTGATGGACTAAACAAGGAAGTTGAAGTGAAACAGTTAGGAACTGTACAATACTATCTTGGAATACAAATTGAAAGGACTGATGATGGAAGTTTTCTTTTGAGCCAAAAGCAAAAGATCATGGACTTTATTGAATCTGTAGGAATGAAAGATTCTGCAATTGTAAGCACTCCAATGGATAAGGACTATCCCAAGCTTACTGAAGGTAAACCACTAAAAGACAATCATGAGTACAGATCTGCAATTGGAAAATTATTGTATTTGAGCACAATCTGTCGTCCAGACATTACTTCAGCTGTTGGACTTTTGTGCAGAAAGACCAGTTCACCTAATGAGCATGACTGGAAAGCTATTAAGAGAATTGCAAGATACCTGAAAGGAACTTTGGATTACAAACTTAAGATTTCAACCTGTGTTGAACCCAGACTGACTGGATACATGGATGCCAACTGGGACAAAGCCTCACCTGATGGAAAATCTACAAGTGGATACTTGTTCTACTATGGAGACAGTTTAATTACTTGGACTAGTCAAAAGCAAAGCATTGTAGCCATGTCTACTGGAGAAGCTGAATGTGTGTCAGCGCAAACTGCAAGTTATGAACTTTACTGGATCATACATCTATTGAAGGACTTCGGCATAGATGAACCAAAGCCAATAATTCTTTTTGAGGACAATCAAGCCTGTATTGCTATCTGCAAAGGAGAAGGAACCAAGTCTAGAAACAAGACCATCGCACTCAAGTGTCACTACGTGAAAGAGCTGCAAGACCAAAAACTGATTGAACTGAGATACTGTCCTACTGACCAGATGATTGCTGACATCCTGACCAAGCCGCTTGACAAGCAACGTTTTGAGAATCTTCGTGAATGTTTATATTTGTCTGACTTTCGTGTTTTAACATGAGAAGGGGTGTTGGGTATTTGCATGTTGAAAACACTCAATGTGTATGCATGGGGTTAAATGTCTGTTCTGTTGTTACAGGAAATCACCTGTCTTTGTGTTAGCCAGTGTTAGCTCAAGTCTGTTAGCCCGCGAAAGCATCCCTGTTCTAAGAGTTTGATTGGGAGCGAAGTGTTAGTAACTTTGCATTTTATGAGCCCTCTTCCCGTCTTTGTTCGCCTTGGAGTAGAAGCACGTTGGAGGGCCATCTTTTTCCAGTTCTTCTAGAGAGGATGTAGCTGAATTAGCTCTCTGTTATTTTCTCCCAAGTTACCCTTCCCTATGGTAGAATTGTAGTAAACTTTTATATTTTTAAACACACATGGACTCTGGGTCTGATTATTGAACTCTGGCATTGCTAAGCTGTTTTTAACTCTGCTGAATTTCTTTAAAAACTCTAACAGTTTCTCTTTCTGCACACTTGGAGCAAGGAAGATAGAGTTCTTCATCCATCTTTCTTTCTGCCTCATTGCCAAATTGGGCTTCTTTTCCTACAGGTTGTTTTATGCCTGCATAGTTTTCAACAGTCCTAGATCCAGGTGGTTTTGAAGCTCTTTGTCCCGGGTTTCCACAAATACCTGCCGTTGTTCTGTCGACGGCTGGAAATTCAGCCTCTCTTGTCTCCTGGCTACAACACCTGGATGAGCATACGCTGGGTTTGTTGTCACCTTGGATTCTTTCTCTGGGGAAAGGCAAGGTATTCATCTCCCAGTTGCAATCTCCCCCTTCTTCACACGGGCGGCTGGAAATACCTCTTTGCCAGTCTTCCTTCATTTGTTGTTTTCTCTCCTCCGTCAGAAGAGATTGCTCTGGGGTTGCTCTACCAGCAATTGTTTCTTGGGGGCGTTCTTCCTCTGTGATAGGGCTACTGTTTCCACACGACAGGGACCGGTGGAGCATGTTTTTACTTTGCCCACTGATTTTGGCATGAGGTTTTTGTTCCGCAACACCTAGTGCATCTTCTCTCCCCTTGCAGCTTCTGTGGCTTGTCTGGTCTTGCCGGGGTTTCTTCTCATCCATCCTTCCTTTCACTCCTGCCTGGCTGAACCACACTATGCAGTCTGAATAGCAGGACATTCAGCTGCTGTAATGATGAGCTGCGACTTTTCCAAATGATCCAGTCCCGTCCCTGTCCCCCTGCCTTATTCCCCTCTTTCGGCCAATATTTACCTCTTTGCGAAGCTGTAACTAAGCAAAAGAAAAAAGGCCTTGACGGCTATGTTTCCCCTCCCCCCATTCTGCATGATTCCTCAATATCCAAGCTGTTTCCTTTTTATCCTTTCCAGGTGACCGTCTAAATAACTCCTAGGTTTCCTTATCTGTGCTCTTTCTGTTGAGAGCCGGTTGGAGTCATGGCCCTTCTATTGAACGGAAAGCTTTGGATCCACTAGACCGGAGCACCCATTGTGTGGGTTCACCTGTGCTCCAATGGCCACATCGTTCTAGAAGCTTCCAGAGATTGTGACTGCCGTGTTTATGACATCGCTGGCTCTTCAGTGTAAAAGCTACTGATTGCACAACAAAGTCTAACAGACGTGGTGTTATGTATTACACAGGTTTCACACAAGGGACTAACAATTGTTCATAGGGGTAAGGGAGGACAACAAATAATTCTTTAAATCGCACATGTTTGCAGCCGACAGGGATTCTGTCCAGCTGTAGGCTTCACTTCGGCTTGGCTTGATGACGTTGGTTCTTCCTGGGCTGCTTTTGAGTCATAGCGCCGCACTGCCACCGCCTGGCCGGATTGTCCCATCACAGGCTTCTTAATGCCGAAGAGGTCTTTTCCCCAGGCTTCCGAGCTTACGAGCTGGACATTCCATTCGCCAGCTAACACCTCCCCTATGGGGGTTTAGTGTGCCCACCCTCTCTAAGGAGTGGTACCCATTTTATCTACTCACCGAAGCTTTCGAACCGCTGGGTGGACGGCGAGCTGGGGACAAGGCTGGTAGCTCACACCAGCGCAGGCCAGAACTGACAGGAACTCTGTTCAGTTCAGATGTTAACCAGAGGATAAATCCTCTGTGCCACCGCTCCCCTCTAAAGTAAATGTACGAGCTTGGGCTTGCGGAATAGCGCAGCTTCAGGTTCAATAACAGTAGTGGGAGAGGATCGTAGTACAGGCCAATCGACCACCCCGGATCCTGCGCCCAGCTTATGGTGGATAGTCACTATGTAAATAGCCTATCATGGGGAGTAAGGTGTGTATTGGATGCAGGGCTCCCAAGTACTTACCTTAATTTGGCGGGGGATGTATAGTTCTTCGCGGGACCATTCCCACGGGGAAAACACAGGCGCTGCACTATTTTGTCGTCCAGACGTGACGTAGGCACGTAGCCGGGCGACGCTCTAGCAATGGGGCTGGAAACTCAATGGTACCATCGAGTTCCCAGTCCCATTGCCAGAGCGTCGCCCAGCTACGTGCCTACGTCATGTCTGGATGACAGAATAGTGCAGTGCCGGTGTTCCAAGCAAGAATCTTTCGGCGAGGAAGCATGTGTCCCCCGCCGGATCATAGGCAATGTTCCCTCTAAGCTGTGGAGTCTTGTGAGCAAAAATTCTACTTTGTGAGCTACTGGCGTTAAAGTTGTGAGCGAGCCATTTGGCTACTGCATAAATTAGTTTGCTCTGGAGCCCTCCTTCCTGAGCTGAGACAAAAATGTGTGAGTCGGAGGCTAAAAAACTGTGAGCTAGCTCACACTAAATCAGCTTAGAGGGAACACTGATAGGTAGGTACTTGGGAACCCTAATTGGATGTGGTGTGTTTAACTAATTTAAGCAGGGCTCCGGTCCTGCAAGTGGTCTTTAGTTTAACTTAACCTCAATAAACGATGAGCTGCAACATGTCCGAATCCAATATATTGCACGCAGAAACCCTTGGATTATCAGGAAACATTGAGGAATGGTTTTGGGTTGCCTCCCATCTGTGTTATCACTGGGAAATTCCTCTAATGGTAAAAATACCACTTTGGTGGTGGTGGTGAGGAGAAAACGGCTCTTCAGTGGTACCTTCAGCAGCACCAGTGGAATCCCCAAGCACAGGAGGCGTTTAGCATTCCTTTTTAAAAAAAAAATTAAATGAAATTTAAGAAAAAGCGAACAGTTAACAATTTTCAGAGTTATACATCAAGATAAGGCATAAAACAGTGATATAACAACAAATAGTTTGTACAAGTGAGAAATTTTGTTGTTGTTCAGTCGCACAGTCGAGTCCGACTCTTCGCGACCCCATGGACCAGCTCCCGCCAGGCCCTCCTGTCTTCCGCCGTCCTCTGAGGTTTGCTCAATTTCATGTTCGTTGTATCTATGACACTGTCTAACCATCTCATCCTTTGCCGTCCCCGTCTTCTTTGACCTTCAATCTTTCCCAGCATCAGGGTCTTCTTCTCCAGTGAGTGCTCCCTTCTCATTGGGTGGCCAAAGTATTTGAGCTTCAGCTTCAGTATCTGGCCTTCCAGGGAACAGTCAGGGTTGACTTCTTTGAGGATCGACTGATTTGATCTCCTTGCAGTCTAAGGGACTCTCAAGAGTCTTCTCCAGCACCATAGCAGTTACCATAAAATAACTTAAACTATCGTCTTGTTTACGACTGTAACAGATCAATAGGATAAACGTTTTTTGGAACCTTGTCTATAGATACCATATAATTTAGCAATGGAGACACTCAGAATTACACCTGATCTCCAGATTACACAGAGCCGGCTTGGTGTAGTGGTTAGGAGCGTGGACTCTAATCTGGGAGAACAGGGTTTGATTCCCCACTCCTCCACATGAAACCACTGGTGTGACCTTGGGTAAGTTATAAGTTATTTCAGAGCTGTTCTTTGAAGGGCAGTTCTGTCAGAGCTCCCTCAGCCCCACCTACCTCACAGCATGTCTGTTGTGGGGAAAGGAAGGGAAAGGAGATTGTATAAATCCAATCTCCTCCTCCTCCTCCTCCTCTTCTTCTTCTGTTTCCCTGAAGAAAATGGCTGCCTTGGAGGTTGGACTCCAGGGCATTGTACCCCACTAAGATACCTTCTCTCCCCAAACCGTGCCCTCTCAGGCCCCCCTCCAAAAATCTCCAGGAATTTCCCAGCCTGGAGGTGGCAACCCTATCTGACCGAGCCCCCCCCCCCAGTGTCAAAGACCAGAGGCAACCTGGATTCCTGCTCAGGATCAAAGGCATCACCATACTGGAGCTCCATGAAGCAACGGTGACAGCTGTAGCTCCACAACTGTAGCATTTGGGATTAAATGTGACCTCCCCTCAGCTGTGCCCATGGCAAGCCCCCCCCCTTTGCAGTTTGCTACAGGTCAGGTTGAGTCCCCTCTGTTTGCTTCTTCCACTCACATCTTCTTCATTCTGCGTCTTGTTTCTGTCCCTCTGCAGTTTCCTTTCCTCCCGTGGTTATCCAAGATGGCGAGGGTCAAGCTTTGAATCCAGAAGACTCCAGGTCCAGCCCCTGGCATCTCCAGTCCCCAGGAGTCAGGGAAAGACCTTTCTCTGCCTGAGACCCTGAGGGCAACTTCAGGTCAGAGGGTTGAGTGGACTCGGGGACTGAGGTCACCGGTCAAGCTTCCTTGATTCACAGAGAGGTGTTTTTGGTGGCCACCATGCCTGGATTTTGGGACCTACTTCCTTTTTTCAAGAACCATCGGGAGCAAAGTTGCAGGATAGCCTGACCTCATCAGATCTGGGAAGCTAAGCGAGTCCAGCCCCGTTTAGTATTTGGATGGGAGACCCCCAAGGAATTCCTTGGGGCTGGGGCTCAGTGGAAGGGCTTCTGCTTGGCATGCAGAAGGTTCTGTTGGAAATATGTGGGTTGCAAGGTCTAAGATTCCGGTCATTATAGGGTTCATCTGTTCTACCTTCTGTGCTATTGTTTAGACTGACCTGGAAGGAGACCTGGTGCAGGGCCAATGTAAAGAAAGCCTGCAAAACTGGGTAACATTGATTGGGTAATGCAATCAGGTGACTTCCTTCTCAGGGTCAAGAAGAAGAAGAAACTCCATTGTTGTGTGACCATGTGTTCTGTGCCATGAGGATGCAAAAATGTAGCTCTAGATACCTTTTGTTTTGTAGTCTCCCAGTGAACCCTTCCCTTAGAAATAAAGCTTTTTACATAGAAAGAAATGTCTCCTCTCCAGTGAAGCAAAGATCCATTGGAAACTCTGAGTCTTTAAGTATTTTTGCCTATTTTCCCAACAGGTTCAAGGTTTAATCCCTGGCATCTCCAGTTATAAATGGACCAGGCAGTAGATGACATGAAAGACCTCCGCCTGAGACCCTGGAGAGCTGCTGCCAGTCTGAGTAGGCAATACAGACTTCGATGGACCAAGGGTCTGATTCAGGATAAAGCAGCTTCATACGTGTTCCAGGGTTGCTATGCACAGGCAGGCAATGGCAAACCACCTCTGAATGAAAACCCCATGCATCGCCATAAGTCAGCTGTGACTCCACAGCAAAAAAAAAAAAATGTTGTTCACTTCAGTGGGCTTTGTTAATATCCAAACATAATTTGGGTGGTTTAAGGTAGAATGATGAGGAAACTGCTCCTTGCCCAGAGCCCTTGGGATATGGCTGGCAGCAGCTCTAATCAAGGTGAAATGAGTTCCCATAATGGTTGTACCTGAAGACATTGCCAGAAAGAGTGCGCGCGCCTCTGACTGTTCTTGAAATTCCAAATCTCTCTCTCAGAAAAAAAATACCAAAGGGCTTGCGAGAAGCATAACTTTCACAGCTGGTTTCTAAGAACGTACATTAACACTTTTACCCCAAATCATATGTGTGCGTTCCTCTTTCTCACTCCCAGGAGTAGGAAATTACCAGTGCGGGGGAATATTGAAGAAACCCACACGTTTCATTTCCCAAGGAGTAAAAACCAACAAACGTCTAACTTGCAAATACGTGATTATTCTGCCCCCTGTAAATAAGTATCTGGTCTTAAATTATTAACGTCTCTCTAAAAACCCACGGTGTGTGCCAAACATTCAAATGTACCAGCCTGTCTGTGTTAATACAAGTCAAGAGAGGATAATTCCCTGCCTCAATTAATGATGCATGCTCCTCAAATCGGGAGCCCCGCTAGGAGGGCGAGTTAGTGTTTGCAAAGCGCTGCATACCGCCCAAGCCGTGAAGAAATGTCAAATGTAAAACGTTACCTTTGCGAGGCGAATGTCTGCCAGGCGTCCTTGATGCCCACCTGAATGGGATCTGACACAGAGAGGGTCATTAATTTATTTACGCTATTTACATTCAGATCATTTGTATTCAAGTTATCCGTGGCCACGTGATAACCATCACGAAGTGGTGAAGAACAATAGGCTGAAATCAGTAAAGAAATCACGGTCCGCTCATTGGCACATACTCAAGAGTTCTTAAGGAACACAAATGTGAGATTGTTGCTCCACCAACATGTCTATGCAATTTATCACTAAAATCAACCACTGAACCAAGAAGACTGGAGAGCAGAAAATGGAACACCAATTTTGGAAAAGCGGTCCCCTGGGGACCCCAGAAATTACAGGCCAGTCAGCCTGTTAGCCTAACCTTTCCCTGGCAAATTAGTAGAAATTGTAATCAAAGGCCCTGTTCACACGAGGCTTTTTGGGCCGGGAGAGGGACGGATCGGGGCCGCATCAAACGGGCGCGATCACACAGCAACATCTGGCAATCGTGCCGTGGCCGTCCCCGATCCGTCCCAACCACCCAAAACGCGCATCAAAGAAGAACCACCTACCTGGGTGGTTCAATTGCGGCCGTGGGATCGCCGGCGCGTCTTTTCGCCGGCGCATCCCCTGCCCCCTGCTATACTGTGCATGCTTGAGCATGTGCAGTTCGGCAGCCTCCCCCTCCCACTCGTCTCTTCCTCCCCGGCATCTGATCGTGCCGGGGAGCGATGCACCGCGGCTGAGGGGATCCGTGGGATCCCGCCGCGGCGTCTCAAGTTTGGTGTGGCTCTGATTAGCCGCGTTTCAGCCGTCCCATGTGGCAGGGGCCAAAGATAGAATGACTAGGCACATCGAGGGACAAAGCCTGCTGAAGGAAAATAAGCATGGCTTCTGCAAAGGGAAGTCCTGCCTCACCAACCTTTTGGCGTTCTTTGAGAAAGGGAACAAGCACGTAGACAGGGGTGACCCAGTAGACACATTATATACTTGGGTTGCGGTTACACGTGCGAGATAGTGGGGGGGGGGAGTGAGGCTATTTGCTCTGTAGGAATTTGACCCGCATTTGCGCGATCACACAGTCCCTGGGAGCTGCAGGGGCAGCCCGCCACTGTGTCATCAGACACAACCGTGGATGAATCGGTTGGGGTTTTTTTGCCACTCCCCCCCCCCCGCGAGGGAGTGATGATTCGCATCTCCGCACTGAGTGCTCCCTATGCAGTGTGCGATGATGTGCATACCAAAACGGGGGGGAGACAATGGCATGGAGTCGGGACGGCCTGATCAGACCATTCTGATGCTATGGGTGCATGCTGGAGCGATCACACAGGGGAAAGTCCGTTCCTGCCCCGTAGCAACCCGTTTGCTCCCCGACTTTCCCTGGTGTCTTTTTACCCTGCTTCTAGGTAAAGGTAAAGGTTCCCTTGGTCGAAAGCCAGTCGAATCCAACTCTAGGGTTGCGGTTCTCATCTCCGTTTCAAAGCCGAAGAGCCAGCGCTGTCTGAAGACGTTTCCGTGGTCATGTGGCCGGCATGACTAAACACCAAGGCGCACGGAACGCTGTTACCCTGCTTCTCCGGTGAAGCAAAATGGGTTGCCGATGGGTGCGGGATGCTTGGCAGATGTTCTCGTGTGATCACGCCCTTAAAATCTGCCCGCCATTCGTGCCTATGGCACGGCTAATTCTGTGTGTGATAACACCCTTGGGCTTTCAAAAGGCTTTTGACGAGGTGCCTCACCAGATACTCCTGAGTAAACTCAGCAGTAATGGGTTAAGAGGATGGGTTCTCTTATGGATTCAAAACTGATTGCATGACGGAAAACAAAGTGTAGGAATGAATGTACAGTTCCTGCAGTGGAGGGAAATAAGCGGTGAGGTTTCTTAAGGATCAGTATTGGAGCAGGTAATATTTAGAACAGGGGTGTTGAACTCAGTTGTTATGAGGGCCGGATCTGACATAAATGAGACCTTGTCGGGCTGGGGCCATGTGTGTCATAAAATGCAATGCCAGGTGGCGGAGATATAACCTTTATAAAGGACACAGACAAACACAATTAAACTTTAAATAAAACATGCTTAAGACACTAGCACTCTTGCAATATTTTGTCTATTTAACAGTCTCCGATAACTGACACCTCTTGCTCTGAATTATTGCATCAAAATGTCTGTGCTGTAGCAATCTTGAGTATGCTGTTCAAGTGTGCATCTGTAAGCTGCAAACCTACTATCGATTTATTGGCATTCGGTACAGAATTCTCATGCTCAGTGTTCTGAGCCTAGGACCCAGGGGAAAACATGAAATGGCTGGGCGTTGCGAGCTTTTGTACATAAGTTGCTTCATGTGCTGGTCAAGAACATGAGAAGCCATCCTGACACAGACTGAGGGCCATTTCTCATGGTAACACTAGCGGATTTGAAGACTGTTACCATAAGAAATGGCCGTAGTGCTTGAAATTGCCAGAGTTCCTGGCAATTCCTAGAGTTACCTAGAAATGAAAATGGCAACCGTATCCATGTCAAGCAAGTAGGCTTGTCCCTGGCAGAGGCCAGTCAGTTTCGGTTCGGGCTGCTTTGTAGAACTGCAGGTCTACCAACTAGGTAGATGGTGTTCTGCAGTTCGAGATCTGGCCAAGTTCTTGGGAACTGCAGAGTTGTCTTTGCAGGAATCCTGCTCTCTTTTGGATCTGAGCTGGTGTTAGGAGGAGGAGGAGGAGGAGGAGGAGAAAGAGGAGAAAGAGGAGGAGGAGGAGGAGGAGGAGGAGATTGGATTTATACCCCGTCCTTCGCTACCCAAAGGAGTCTCAGAGTGGCTAACAAACCCATTTCCCTTCCCCTCCCCACAACAGACACCCGGTGAGGTAGGTGGGGCTGAGAGAGCTCGGACAGAAACTGCTCTTTTTCAAGAACAGCTCTGACAGAACTGTGGCTTGCCCAAGGTCACCCAGCAGCTGCAAGTGGAGGACTGGGGGATCAAACCCAGTTCTCCCAGATTAGAGTCAGCGCACTTAACCACTACACCAAACTGGCTTTTTTGTTCTTGTTCTTGTTACTTGTTCAGTGCCCGGAATGTCCAGGTGTTTCTTGAGACTTCTGGGCACTGCTTATTTATTAGTAAACTGTTGAAGCGTTCACAAAATGCCTGGACGAAGACTGTTAATTTTATAAATGGAACCAATAATGCTCAAATGCATTTCTCATTAAATTCACATTGTGGCAATAATGGATTGACACACCATCTACTATGCGTGATAACGATGGTAAAAAAAATCTAAAAGTTAATTAACTTATTTTATAATTTATACCCCCCCCTTCACATGCTCATGCTGGCTATTAATATTATGAGTATTTAAACAAAAACCAACTGCACAACAATTTAAAAAAATGGTGTGCCTGAATTGATAAAAACTTTTAAACTTTGAAACCTAAAAACGATGTTTGGGGCCCTCATTATTTACTTGTTTATTTATTCTTTTTTTTTCTACAGCATTTACTGCCTGTTTTTCTTAGAAAAGACTCAAAATGGATGACTAATCTTATACCAATCTTGTAATTAACAAGACAGTCTTAGAAACAAGGTATATAACCATATTTACATGAGAAATGTCACCGAGAAATAATGCTGTTTCCAGAATGCAAGGATGACAGGTTTCCAGCAATTCCTAAAGAACTGTGGTCAAGAGTTGCCAACTCCAGGTGGGGAAATACTTGGAGACGTTGTGGGTGGAGCCTGAGGAGGATGGGTTTGGGGAAGGAAGGTATTTTCATGGGGTATAATAATACCACACAGTCATAAGAACATAAGAGAAGCCAATGTTGGATCAGACCAGTGGCCCATCCAGTCCAACACTCTGTCACACAGTGGCCAAAAACACCAGGTGCCATCAGGAGGTCCAGCAGTGGGGCCAGGACACTAGAAGCCCTCCCACTGTTGCCCCCCCCAAGCACCAAGAAGAAAGAGCATCACCTGCCCCAGACTGAGAGTTCCTATCTATACCTTGTGGCTAACAGCCACTGGTGGACCTCTACTCTTAACATAAGAACATAAGAGAAGCCAGTGTTGGATCAGGCCAATGACCCAGGTTCTATCAGGAAGTCCAGCAGTGATGCCAGGACACCAGGAGCCCTCCCACTCTTGCCCCCCCCCCCAAGCACCAAGAATACAGAGCATCCCTTGCCCCAGACTGAAAGTTCCTATCTATGCCCTGTGGCTCCTAGCCTCTGATGGACCTCTGCTCCATAGAAGAACATAAGAGACGCCAATGTTGGATCAGGCCAGTGGCCTATCCAGTCCAACACTCTGTGTCACACAGTGGCCAAAGATACCAGGTGCTATCAGGAGGTCCAGCAGTGGGCCCAGGACACCAGGAGCCCTCCCACTGTTGCCCCCCCCAAGCACCAAGAATACAGAGAATCCCTTGCCCCAGCCTGATAGTTCCCATCTATACCTTGTGGTTGATAGCCACTGATGGACCTCTGCTTCCACCTTCCAAAGTCCACCTTCCAAAGTGGCCATTTTCTCCAGGTAAACGGATCTCTGTTGCCCAGAGATTCTTTGTAATCCCAGGAGATCTCCAACAACCACCCGGAGGATAATGGCCTTCCAGCCTGTCCCCACCCCCTAAACTGAATGCCTTCAGCCTTTCTTCATCAAGAAGATCCATTGATCATAGAATCATACAGTTGGAAAGGACGTCCAGGGTAGGGGTGTGCAAAAAACAACAAACAATCGGCCCAATTTGAATTCGGCTGAATCGGGCAGAATCAACTTCAGCTGGCAGAAAGATTCCCGCATGTCAATTTCGGCAGTACCAGCCCATTCCAGAGTCTTTAGGTCAGCCGAATGTCAATTTCGGCCCCATTATATCCTGGATCAGACAAACCGAATGCACATCCCTACTCCAGGGTCATCCAGTCCAACCCCCTGCACAATGCAAGAAATTCACAAATACCTTCCCCCCACACACCCCCAGTGACCGCTGTTCCATGCCCAGAAGATGACCAAAAAACCTCCAGGGTCCCTGGCCAAACTGGCCTGGTGTCAGCAAGCTGCCATTCTGTTTTCTGTGACCTCTGTGTACATATCCTTTCCCTGTTGCACCCGGCTTATTTTCTATCATCCTGCTCCTGCGTTGGAATGCACAAGATAACTGCTGGAGGTTGTGTGGGGGAGAAGATGCTGTAATGCTTGCCTATTGCTTTTCCCATGAGACCGGCACCTGTGTTTTGTCTGATGTTCTGCCTGGTTCCCATGGACTGGGCGCGCAACCGTTTCATTAGCCCGCCAGCGGGAATGCTATTCATTGGATCTGTATCTGTTCGAATTTCCTTTATTATGCTTGACCTAACTGTGTATCCCCAGTTCTAACAAAGAACGTGTTTGAGTATGTCTTCAACGCTTTGAAATAAATTTTGCTTTTCTTGAAAACGTGGATTTATTTTCGATGCTTGGGGATCC